>NC_061514.1:154919-171662 GCF_022539505.1 Lolium rigidum | reverse complement strand
GCCGTCTTTTCAAGGACGGGAGGAGCCGGAGGCTCCGCCCGCCCGGCAGCTTCTTCTTCTCCGGCGCCGATGTTGCTGGCGCCGGTATCCTGGTTCTCTGGGAGGAAGGAAGGATCCTCCTCCGTGCGGTGATCTGATGATGAAGGGGCCGCACGCCCCGATTTGTTGTGCCCCCGAAAGGGAGGCAGAGGTGTTACGGCACCAGGTGGTGCCGGGCTCTGAGCGAGAGTGAGGGGTTGAAGTCCTTGCGGAACCTTCAGAGCTCGATGGCCTTGGGCCAAGCTTGAGCGCAGGGCTGAGAAAAAGAAAGAAAGACAGTTGGAAAAGAGCAACCGGAAAAAGAACTTGGCAAAAAGAGGCAAGCCGGAAAATGAAAAACTTACCCGGAAGTAGTTGGCATCGCCTTGCGCCCGTAGCGACGCATGCCCACTTGCTTCTTCTCCACGGGCTCGGTCCGGAAGCGCTTGGAGGGAGGGGCCTGGCTGGGACCGGCATTAGATGCCGGCTCCTTATTCTTTTGGCCCTGGGGCATGAGTTTGTCCACAAACTCGGAGCCGGCCTCGGCGCGCAGGGGCGGCACGCGCTCGTGGATCTATGGATTGAATATGGCTAAGAAGCAATTCGCAGGAAAGCAATAGTGGAAAAGTAAAAGAAACCAGAAAGGAAAATACCTCAAGCATGGTCAGGTCATCGGAGGACCCGGTTGGCTCCGGCGGAGTCCGGCCAAGATGCGCAGCCGGGTCTTGCCCATCTTCGCGATCCTTCCAAAAGATGTAGGGATCTGGGTCGAAGGAGTCAAGGGCACGCTTCCGGCAAGGTCCTCGCCGCTCTGCTTCAATAAGGGGGAAGCGGTCCTTGGCCTGAAACATGAAAAAAGAAGATTAGCAAGAGCAGAAAGTTACCGGCCAAAAACAACCCCAATCGCATAATCCCTTACTTCTTGGGTCGGAGGGTTAGTAGTGCCGAGGGGAAGGAGGCCCCATTCCTACCAAATGGCATAGCAGTTTGGCAAATCTGCTTAGCCTTGCGAACAACGTCCTTCTTGCTAAGGGGACGGCTCCGTGATCTTGGTAGGATCGCCCGGGCCGTACATCTCGCTCATCCTATGCGCACGGCGCTTGCGAGGAAGCACCCGGCGTGAGATAAAGGTGCGGATGATATCATCCGAGCAGATGTTGGTCTCCTTCTTCAAAGAGGCCAAGAAGCGTACCACCCGGCTGGTTTCAGCATGATCCGTCTTCGGGTTGTAGCTCCAGTTGGTTTTGCTAGGAGGCCCCGCTCGGAACGGAGGAAGGTCAGTCAAGATCAGCACGTGCCACTGTTCTTCACATAGAAAAGGTTCCTTGCCGACGCGGCAGGATTCGAGGCCGGCAAACTTAAGGAAAGTGCTCCCGGCAGGGAGCCAACGATGCAAGATCCGCACTCCACGGGCGGCTTGGGCTTAGGGATCTCCTTGCCCCGGACGGAGTTAATCCGCAAACA
This sequence comes from Lolium rigidum, assembly GCF_022539505.1. NCBI lineage: Eukaryota > Viridiplantae > Streptophyta > Magnoliopsida > Poales > Poaceae > Lolium > Lolium rigidum. The sequence continues at coordinate 170,180 of NC_061514.1, read as the reverse complement.
AAAGAAGCGGCAAACGTCTCACGAGTGGGACGAATGCCGATATAGGCCTCCATGAAGGTGGCATAGCAAGAAAGGTAGAAGATGGCGTTGCCGAGGAAGATGGTGAGGTTGGAGTTTGTAGAAATCTAAAAACTCCCGGAAAAAGGGGAGGCAGGAAGGCCGAGCCACGCTCAAAGTGAGCAAGAAAAACAACATATTCACCGGGCTCGGGTCCGGTTCGATTTCGTCGTCAGGAATCCGGCAAGAGACTCCTTCCGGAATCCTGCGGGACCGGTACAACCAATCGATCTCATATTCGGTAACACTGGAGCCCATCCAGGCTCCGCGGGTGATTGGGGAAGGCTCAGCGCCGGATGATTGGCTGGAGCTACTGGATGCTTCGCCAGAGCTACTCGCTTCAAGGTGGCTACCGGATGCTTGGCTAAAGCTACCGGATTCTAAATGGCCACCGGGCTCTTGGTGGCTACCGGATCCCTGCTGGTTGCCGGAATCGGTCTCCATCGGATCTGAAGCCGTGGATTCACCGGGAGATTGTCTACGGCGCTTAACGGGAAAGGAAGAAGAAGGTGCGGAGGAAGATTCCTCGTCAGACATTGGATGGGTAGGCGAAAAAACAGAAATCCCACACTTGGACCCCGCGTGAAGATCTACGAGTAAGAAGAAGACCAAAGAAAAAGAGGAAATAAGAACACCGTAGACCCAAGATCTGAAAAGCAAGCAGATGGCGAGTGAAGTAAGATTGGAACTAACCTTGAGCGTCGCAGTCGCTGAGGAAGACTTTCGCCGGCGAAGGAAGGGACCTGCGGTTGCCGACGAGCCCCGTCGACGGCGAGGCGGAGAAGGTCACGGAGAAGCAAGAATGCAGCGCGTTCGAAGAGAGTGCTGCAGGAGATTCCCGCACGACGAGGTCCGGAGGAAGCGCGGCGTAAGTTCGCCGGGCGGCGGAGCTCAAGCGTGCAACGGCGGACGGAGAGCGGCGAGCGGCGGAGGCGAGGAGCACTATGCGCGAAGGTAGGGGAATGCGGAGAAGAGGAAGAAGAAGGGGCAGTTGTGCTTATAAAGGAGAGAGGAAGTGGGCCGAAAACCGCTGGACCTCAGCGGTTCGCCTCGCGGCCCGCGACGGTTCGTGCCACGGGCCGCCACGTGGCAAAGAGGTACACGCGAAAAAAGGGGAGGCCACACGATGGCGCACACGGGATCCAAAACGGTTAGTGGGATCCGCAGCAGTGCATTAAATGGGCGCGCGGGATTCGAAGCGAAGCGACAACTGACACTGGCATGTCAGTTACAGTGCGCATGTCACTGACAGACGCGGGGCCCGAGATATTCTCGACGTCGCCGAGGAAGTGTTTAATGACTAAGATGCCCGAGGATAAGACACCGGATAATGCCTTAAGGAGAAGAGATAGTGATGATCTGGGCAAAGATGCCGGATTCAAGCCTAAGGCCGGATAGATTAAACCGGTATCCTAAAAAGAAAGAACCTGGCATGGTCTGTTGGATAGGATCCGCCAGACTATACCAGCTTCGGGGACTAATGTTGGGGGGATGACCCCGGTATGCCAAAGGCATGCCAAACCGGATGGTTTGAGCCATCAAGATACCGGTTTAATGTTCGTACCGGAATTTAAAGATAAGAACTTAGCTAAGTGAAGCTAAGCCGGTATCCCCAAGAGGGGTATGCCGGAACCGGGTAAGAAGATACCGGGCCACCGGAGGGAAGAGCAGGCCGGCAGGACTGGTCAAAGATTCTCTCCAGAGCTAGAAGACAAAGATGAGCTAAGCAAAGTAACTTTAGACGAAGGGTCGACGATAAAGAGAAGGATGACGGTCAAAGAAGCCGGAGGACGTCAAGCGTCTCTCGATTAAAGAGGACTCCGGTGTCTTCTATGATTAAAGTAGCTTTGTAAAGTAGTTTGTCTAGTCAAAGATGCCATTAGGGTTTCTTGCCCTGTAAGCCACCCTCTCCCCTATATAAGGAGAGGGGGCAGCCCTTCTTACACGGAGGCGAATGAACACAGGAGGACTTGTACTGAGAAACTTGTAGCCTGTTGAGATCAATAAAGATGATGATCTAGAGCGAGTTCTTCCTTATGTCTTTCTTCTTCAACCTCTAGCTTTGGCTAAGTTCTTGAGGAAACCATCCGGAAGTTCATCCCATCTAATCACAAACCCTCCCCGAATCCTCTTGCGTCCATTCGGCCCCAACTTAAGCCATCCTATGGCATCTGTCTGTTCACCACGACGACAGGGTGTGTCCATTACATCATTCATATAATGATATAACCTTGTTATTAATAACATCCAATGTTCATGATTATGAAACTAATCATCTATTAATCAACAAGCTAGTTAAGAGGCATACTAGGGACTCTTTGTTGTTTACATATCACACATGTATCAATGTTTCGGTTAATACAATTATAGCATGGTATATAAACATTTATCATAAACATAAAGATATATAATAACCACTTTTATTATTGCCTCTTGGGCATATCTCCAACGAGTCTCCCACTTGCACTAGAGTCAATAATCTAGATTACATTGTAAGGTACCTAACACCCATGGCATTCTGGTGTTGGTCATGCTTTGCCCTAGGGAGAGCTTTAGTCAACGGATCTGCTACATTCAGATCGAGTGTGTACTTTGCAAATCTTTACTTCTCCATCTTCGATGTACTCGCGAATCGAGTGGTAACGCAGCTTGATATGCTTCAGCCTCTTGTGTGACCTTGGTTCTTGTGCATTGGCGATGGCACCCATGTTGTCACAATAGATGACTAATGGGTCCAATGCACTAGGAACCACACCGAGCTCTACAATGAACCTCTTCATCCATACCGCTTCTGATGAAGCCTCAGAAGCCGCTATGTACTCCGATTCTGTTGAGGATTTCGCCACCGTGCATTGCTTCGAGCTTGCCCAGCTTACTGCAGCACCATTCAATATAAACACGTACCCAGATTGTGACTTAGAGTCATCAGGATCAGTGTTCCAACTTGCATCGGTGTAACTTGTTACAACTAGCTCTTGGTCACCTCCATAACAAAGAAACATATCCTTAGTTCTTTTCAAGTACTTCAGGATATTCTTGACCGCTGTCCAGTGTTCCATTCCTGGATCACCTTGATATCTGCTAGTCAAACTAACAACATGTGCTATATCCGGTCTTGTACATAGCATGGCATACATGATAGAGCCTACTGCCGAGGCATAGGGGATCTGACTCATCCTTTCTCTTTCTTCTGTCGTAGCTGGACCTTGAGTCTTACTCAAGACCTTGCCTGGTAACATAGGTAAGAATCCTTTCTTACTTTCGTCCATTCTAAACTTCTTTAGAATCTTGTCCAGGTATGTACTCTGTGATAGCTCTATTAGACGTCTTGATCTATCTCTATAAATCTTGATGCCTAATATATATGATGCTTCACCAAGGTATTTCATTGAAAAAGTATTATTCAAATAACCTTTTACACTGCTTAATAGTTCTATATCATTCCCAATCAATAATATGTCATCTACATATAATATCAGGAATGCTACAGAGCTCCCACTCACTTTCTTGTAAATACAGGTCTCTCCATGACACTGTATAAACCTGAAGTCTTTGATCACTTTATCAAAGCGCCGGTTCCAACTTCTTGGTGCTTGCTTCAGTCCATAAGTTGAACGCTGAAGTTTGCATACTTTGTCAGCATTTTTAGGATCGACAAAACCTTTGGGTTGTACCATATACAACTCTTCCTCAATATCTCCATTAAGGAACGCCGTTTTGACATCCATCTTCCAAATCTCATAATCGAAAAATGCAGCTATTGCTAACAAAATCCTCACAGATTTTAGCTTCCCTACAGGTGAGAAAGTCTCATCGTAGTCAACACCTTGAATTTGTCGGAAACCCTTTGCGACAAGTCGAGCTTTATAGACAGTAATATTACCATCAGCATCTGTTTTTCTCTTGAAGATCCATTTATTCTCGACAGCCTTGCGGCTATTAGGTAAGTCTACCAAAGTCCATACTTTGTTATCATACATGGATCCCATTTCGGATTTCATGGCTTCTTGCCATTTGTTAGAATCTGGGCTCATTATCGCTTCTTCATACGTCGCAGGGTCTTCATCATTGTTGTCCACAATCATGACATTTAGACAAGGATCATACCAATCAGGAGTGGCACGTTCCCTTGTCGATCTGCGAGGTTCAATAGCTATCTCATTTGAAGTTTCATGATCATTATCATTAGCTTCCTCTGTTGCCGGTGTAGGCGGCACAGGAACAACTTCCGGTACTACGCTACTCTGATCAACAAGTGAAGATTCATCAATCTCATCGAGTTCTACTTTTCTTCCAGTCACTTCTTTAGTGAGAAATTCTTTCTCAAGAAAGGTTCCGTTCTTAGCAACAAAGATCTTGCCTTCGGATCTGTGATAGAAAGTGTACCCTATAGTTTCCTTAGGGTATCCTATGAAGACGCATTTCTCCGCTTTGGGTTCTAGCTTGTCCGGTTGTAACTTCTTTACATAGGCTTCGCAACCCCAAACTTTTAGGAACGACAGCTTAGGTTTCTTATTAAACCATAATTCATACGGTGTCGTTTCAACGGATTTTGATGGTGCTATATTTAAAGTGAATGCGGCTGTCTCTAATGCATAACTCCAAAATGATAAAGGTAAATCAGTAAGAGACATCATAGAACGAACCATATCTAAGAGAGTTCGATTACGACGTTCGGACACACCGTTTTGTTGAGGTGTTCCCGGCGGTGTCAATTGTGAAAGTATTCCGCATTTCTTTAAATGCATGCCAAACTCATAACTCAGATATTCACCTCCACGATATGATCGTAGAAATTTAATCTTCTTGTTACGTTGATTTTCTACTTCACTTTGGAATTCCTTGAACTTCTCGAAAGTTTCGGATTTATGTTTCATGAAATAGATATACCCATATCTACTCAGGTCATCTGTGAAGGTTTGAACATAACGATAACCACCGCGCGAGGCTACACTCATAGGTCCGCATACATCGGTATGTATGATTTCCAATAAGTCTGTAGCTCGCTCCATAATACCAGAAAATGGAGTCTTAGTCAGTTTTCCCATCAGACATGCTTCGCATCTATCAAGTGACTCAAAGTCAAGTGATTCAAGTAATCCATCGGTATGGAGTTTTTTCATGCGTTTCACTCCAATATGACCAAGACGACAGTGCCACATATAAGTAGAATTATCATTCAATTTAATTCGCTTAGCATCAATGTTATGTATACTAGATGATACCCCGAGCGTTGCTGCGGGATTATTTGTTGGCGAAAAGGAATATACAACTATGATTTTACATACACACTTCAACTGAATTGATATTTTATATATTGATGTAGCACTGTTTACACATCAAGAAGGAGAATTACTTGACAAATGCACTGACTAAAGTCAGATAGAGGACTCCTTTATTTTTGTTGAGCTGCATTAGCTTCTCAGGAATTTTGGTTTTCACCTAAAAAAATAAATGTAAATATCGAAGAAATAACAATTGGATGGTGTAGGGATTGAATAAACTATTGCACTACCAGACGACATGACATGGAAAAACTGCAATTATCTTTACGCTCTAAAGTAGAATAATAATGTCAAGAAAGTGGTCCGATATATGTCTGGGTCATTTCTAAGATTGTACTTGAATGATATCTTAAAAAAACACGATCATGAGATGTCTTACATGGTCGGATCAAAGAACGAAGTACCTAGCTTAGGGGTAGGATCAAAGATATAGATAAGCCAACCTTGTTTCAGCTAGGATTGTCATTTGAAGAAAACAACAGGGACAATCTATAACTGCAAAAACAAACAGAGTGATCCTCACTGCGCAGCTCATCATTCCACCTAGTGACACTTGAGCCTAACATGTTGACTCTAGACAACTTTGGGTGAAACTTTAGGTCTTCTGAATTGCCAATTGGGATTCAGCCATCTTGAAAGAATCGACACCATGGGAGAGGGAATCACATAATAGTAAAATGATTTGAATCTTCAATCCGGATTTTGACATGTTGATACACATTCCTGCATGGTATTGCTAATTAAGTACAAAGTTCCAAGAAATAGAAAATGAAGAGAACGATGTTACCTGATTAGGAGATTGACATGTACAATGGTTGCTCCTCTCCTTCACAAAATTCATGGACATACTGTAGGAATACTGAATACGGTAAGTAAAGCCTACAATATATAATTATATTTGAAGAACGAAATAAAAGTAAAGAATACACGAACAAAACGATGCAGAGAAAAAGTAGAGCAGGAGGGCAAACCTTCAGATTGGGCGGAGGAAGATGTAGCTGTTCCTTGCTGATGGCCACTGCCAAATTCCGAATTCTTCGGTTTTAATAGTATGTCCACTAATGCATCGTACATTATAGCCGCACTTTTGTATCTACTCTCAGCACCAGCTGGACTCCGCGATTGGGGAAATGGAGGGAAGGAGAACAAATAAAAGGTCATGGAACACAAACTGTTTGTGACAAATAAATGGAGAAGTAGCTTCAACCTGTTCGTTTTCCAAAGAGAAACGTATTTTTTTAAGCAATGAAGGAAGTAACTGTAAATTGATTACGAAGTGGATAATGTACTTGGGCATTAGAGGGCATGAGAAAATGAAGCATCACATATGTGCGATCGAAACGAAATTGATGGAGGCGGACATACATAATGCACTTTTTTTTGTGAACTACGAGGTGGCAATTTAGTGAAACATGATGAGGTGGCAGATTATGATTGATCAAAGATACTTGATGAGGTGGATGGCTTGCATGTTGAGAGATATATCTTTAGTGGGTTGCTCCTATTTAGATATTATAGATGTGTATCACTACTATCGAGATCTAACAGAAATAAGCCATTTTCTTTTCAGGTGCTCGACCGTAAAAGATATTATTCATAAAAATAGAACAACCATTATTCTCAGACTTGAATGAATAACCGTCTTGCATTAAACAAGATCCAGATATAATGTTCATGCTCAACGTGGGTACAAAATAACAATTATTGAGGCTTAAAACTAATCCCGAAGGTAGATGTAGAGGAAGTGTGCCGATAGCGATCACATCGACTTTGGATCCATTTCCAACGCGCATCGTCACTTCATCCTTTAGTAGTCTTCGTTTATTCTTTAGTTCCTGTTTCGAGTTACAAATATGAGCAACCGAACCGGTATCAAATACCAGGTACTAGTGCGAGAACCGAGTAAGATAAACATCTATAACATGTATATCAGATATACCTTCTTTCTTCTTCTTGACAAGGCCGCTCTTCAGATCCGCCAAATACTTGGAGCAATTACGCTTCCAGTGTCCCTTCTCCTTGCAGTAATAGCACTCAGCATCAGGCTTAGGGCTAGTCTTAGGTTTCACAGGAGGCGTGGCAGCTTTCTTGCCACCCTTCTTGAATTTTCCCTTAGACTTGCCCTGTTTCTTGAAACTGGTGGTCTTGCTGACCATCAACACTTGGTGCTCTTTCTTGATCTCAATCTCAGCAGATTTCAGCATGGAGAAGAGTTCAGGTAACTCTTTGTTCATGTTCTGCATATTGTAGTTCATCACAAAGTTCTTGTAACTAGGTGGCAGTGATTGAAGGACACGATTAATCCCCGACCTATTAGGAATCACTATTCCCAAGTCACTGAGTTTCTTCGCATGCCCGGTCATAGCGAGCATGTGCTCACTAACGGAGCTGCCTTGTTCCATCATGAAACTGAAGAAGTGTTTCGATGCTTCATAGCATTTCACGGTCGCATGAGTTTCAAAGATAGTTTTCAACTCATTGACTAACTCATGTGGATCGTGGTGCTCAAAACGTTTTTGAAGATCGGCTTCCAGACTGCACAGGATGGCACACTGAACTTGAGAGTACCGAGTTTTCCGAGTCGCGTAAACATTCTTTACTTCATCGGTTTCGGTTTCGCAGGAGGGTCACCTAGCGGTGCATCAAGCACATATTGCAGATTTCCGCCATTGAGGAAGATCCTCACATGACGGAACCAGTCGGTGAAGTTGCTACCGTTGCTCTTAAGCTTTTCTTTCTCTAGGAAGCTGGTTAAAATTGATTGAGGACGCCATATCTACAACATATATTTGCAATAGTTTAGACTAAGTTTATGACAAATTGAGTTCAAATTTTAATTCAACATAATTAAAAAATCTAGGTGAACTCCCACTCAAAACAATATCCCTCGCATTATCTTAGTGATCACACGAACCAAATCCACTACACCTAAGTCCGATCATCACGAGACAAGGTGTAATTTCAATGGCGAACACTCAAAGTGTTCATCATATCAATCATATGATTCATGCTCTACCTTTCGGTATCACGTGTTCCGAGACCATGTCTGTACATGCTAGGCTCGTCAAGGCCACCTTAGTATCCGCATGTGCAAAACCGGCTTGCACCCGTTGTATGCACTTGTTGATTCTATCACACCCGATCATCACGAGATGCTTCGAAACGACAAGTCTTGGCAATGGTGCTACTAAGGATGAACACTTTATTATCTTGATATTTTAGTGAGAGGGATCATCTTATAATGCTACTGTCGCGATCTAAGCAAAATAAGATGCATAAAGGATTAACATCACATGCAGTTCATATGTGATATGATATGGCCCTTTTGTCTTTGCGCCTTTGATCTTCATCTCCAAAGCACGGACATGATCTCCATCATCAACGGGCATGATCTCCATCATCGTCGGCGTAGCGTCAAGGTCCATGGCGCCGTCTTCATGATTGTTCTCCCATGTAGCAACTATTACAACTTCTTTGAAATACTACTCAACATGAAATTTAAAGACAACCATAAGGCTCCTGCCGGTTGCCACAATACAATAATGATCATATCATACATATTCATCATCACATTATGGCCATAGCACATCACCAAACCCTGCAAAAACAAGTTAGACGTCTCTAATTTGGTTTGCATATTTTACGTGGTTTAGGGTTTTCGAGTAAGATCTAATCTACCTACGAACATGTGTTATAATTGAGATGCACAATAAACGAAGAACGAAAAGTAAAACACTGCAGGGGACACGAGATTTTAACGTGGAAAACCCTTGCAACACACAAGGGAAAAAACCACGGGCGCCAGCCAGCAAAACTTCACTATTTCGGTGGTGTTTACAAACGCCGTGGGTGTACAATGATGCGATGATAACCCTAACGGCGGCTTACAGGGAATATAAATAGGCGGTGGCAACGATCCGTTCGTCAGAAGTTAGCCTCCCTTTAGTATATGAATTTGGATCACAAAATAACAAACTCCACCTTGAGACAAATTCCTTGTAGCATGAACTTCAACAATCACCTGAATCAACAAAAGAAAACACTTGCTGGCGCCAATAGCCACTTGGGCTAAACAGTTATACCAACCAAGCTTGAGCAAAGCTCAAACTTGGACACGAGGGACAAGCTTAGTCATCATATCGGCAGGATTATCATGAGTACTAATCTTGCATACCTTCACTTTACCTTTTGCAACCACATCTCCGATTGCGTGGTACTTAATATCAATGTGCTTTGTCCTATCATGGAACATCTGATCTTTAGTAAGATAAATAGCACTTTGACTGTCACTCGAACAACTTAATGCAAGAATTATCTCCACAAAGCTCAAGCATATAACCCTTTCAGCCAAACAGCCTCTTTACCCGCTCAGCAATAGCCATGTACTCAGCCTCGGTAGTAGATTGTGCAACAAGCATCCCGCAAAGTAGCCTTCCAGCTAACAAGACATCCACCAACAAGTAAACACATAACCCGTGAGGGACCTTCTCCGATCCAAATCGCCAGCATAATCTGAATCCACATATCCGGCGAGCCCCTCACCAATCCCGCCAAACCTCAAGCAAGCTTTTGATGTGCCGCGAAGGTACCTGAAAATCCACCGAACAGACTTTCCAATGTTCTTTACCAGGATTAGCCATGTATCGATCGACCAAACTCATAGCATATGATAGATCGGGACGTGAACAAACCATGGCATACATCAAGGAACCAACAAGCACTAGAATAGGGAACTCGAGACATGTACTCAATATCATCTTTAGAGCTAGGACATTGCAAAGCCGACAACTTGAAATGAGAAGCAATAGGAGTAGTAACTCGACTTTGCATCATGCATATTAAAACGATGAAGAACTTTCTCAATGTACTTTTCCCGACTAAGAAACAACAAACTAGACTTTCGTCCCTTTTGATTTCCATGCCTAGTATTTTCTTAGCAGGGCCAAGATCCTTCATCTCAAACTCACTACTTAATTGATTCTTTAAAGTAGTGATCTCTTTCATGCTCTTGGCAGCAATCAACATATCATCAACATATAGCAACAAATAAATAGGTGATCCATTAACAAACTTGATATACACACAACTATCATACCGAGATCTCTCAAAACCATGTGTAAGCATAAATGAATCAAACCTTTTATACACTTGTCGTGGCGATCTAGCTTCGGACCATAAAGGGACCTCTTTAATTTGCAAACAAGATCCTCCTTACCAGGCACAACATAACCTTCAGAGTTGGTCCATATATATATCCTCCTCCAACTCACCATGCAGAAAAGCGTCTTTACATCTAGCTGCTCAAGCTCAAGATCATGCATAGCAACAATACCAAAGAAAGCACGAATAGAACTATGCTTCACAACCGGGGAGAATACATCATTATAATCAACACCTGGAATTTGACTCGAAACCTTTTGCTACTAACGTTGCCTTAAACCGTGGAGGCTCATTAGGAGACAAACCTTCCTTTCTTTTGAATATCCACTTGCAGACGGACAGCCTTCTTTTGTTTAGGCAAGTGCACAACATCCCATGTGCCATTCTTCTCAAGCGATTGCATCTCTTCTTGCATCGCACCTACCCACTTCTCTTTATCAACCGAAGCAATGGCTTCGAGATATGTAGCTGGTTCAATATCATGCTCCACCTGTTCAAGACAACTCAAAGCATAAACAACAATATCACATTCTTGAATTAATCGGGTAGGAGGTGTAATATTTCTCTTAGGGCGGTCAGCGACAATAGACCGTCCTTGTCGCCGAACAAAAAGTGGTGAAGGTGGAACATCATTATCATCATTGTTGGTTTCAGGAAACACATTTTCATTCTCCTTTGCGTGCTCCACCTCGCACGCCAATTCCATGTCTGCTCATCATCGAAACATCAGGAGAATCAATAGTATCGTAAATATCGATAGACGGACTATCATTAAACATAACCGCCTCATTAAAAACGACATTCCTGCTCAACACAATTTTCTTAGTTTCGGGATTCCATAATCTATATGCCTTAACTCCCGAACCATAACCAAGGAAGATGCACTTAACGGCCCTTGGCTCCAACTTTCCATTATCAACATGAGCGTAAGCGAAGTAACCGAAAACTCTCAAATCTGAATAATCAAGCAAGCGAACCAGACCATACCTCAATTGGAGTTTTCTTATCAAGTGGAATGTAAGGTGACCTCGTTGATGAGATAACATGCGGTGGAGGCTGCTTCAGCCCAAAAACCTCTATGCATCTTTGCATTAGACAACATGCAGCGAGCCCTCGAAATAATGGTCCTGTTCATGCATTCAGCCACGCCATTCCGTTGAGGGGTGTACGGAATGGTATGATGTCTTACCATCCCATCATTGTCGCAAAACTCATCAAATTCATTTGAACAAAATTCCATACCATTGTCGATACGGAGTATCTTAACCTTTTTTTTAGTTTGGGTTTCTACCATAACTTTCCACTTCTTAAAAGCATTAAAAACATCAGATTTATGTTTCAGGAAATATGGCCACACTTTTATTGAGTAATCATCAATAATTGTAAGCATGTAATTAGCACCACCATTAGAAGTTCTACGGACTGACCCCAAACATCAGCGTGTACATAATCTAAAATGCCTTTGGTGGTATGAACGGAAGCATTAAATTTTACTCTTTTATGCTTACCAAAGATGCAAAGTGCTCACGTAACTCAAGATTACCTAAATCGCAGCCATCAATTAGCTCTCTCTTTGCCAATTCTCGCCATGCCAAGCTCACTCATATGTCCAAGACGCTTGTGCCAAAGGTTAGTCTTACTAGTTTCATCGTAACTAACAGAGAAAGCAATACTGTGCAAAGTGCTACCTCTAAGGACATATAATTTCGCTGAATTCATATCACCAATCATAATAATGAGAGAACCCGATGATACCTTCAAAAGTTTGTTCCCACCTTTGTACTTGTACCCGTCACAATCAAGGGTACTCAAAGAGATCAAATTCCTCGCCATGGAGGGTATGTGTTTCACTCCGTCAACGTGCGTGTCATCCCATCATGGGTCTTGATCCGAATGTAACCAATGCCAACAATGCCGCACCGGTTGTCATTCCCCACACGCACAAAATCTCCACTCGCACGTACTCATAAGAACTGAACCAATCTTTGTTACAGCAAATATGAAACGAACATGCAGTATCAAGAATCCATTCATCATCACGTGAAACACATGCAGCCAAAACAGCTAAGCAATCTCCATCGTAACTATCACTACCAAGAACAACAAGCAGCCTCACCCTTACCGGTGACAACGAGCAGCCTTACCATTACCATCATTATTTTTCGGTTGGTAAGTTCCGTTCCTTTCTCCTTGTTCGCAGCCTTCCAACAATCATCAATATTGTGGCTAGATTTCTTACAATACCGCAGAACTTGTCACGTCCTTTGGACTTTGAGCGACCTCTATCGCCCTTGCTCTTATCTCTCGTTGTTGTGGTAGTAGTTATCTCGCTCGCTCGGTCCCGCCACGGACCTCTAACGCCTCCGCCTTGGAGGACGAACTTTCAGCCTCGCACCATAAATTTCATTTTCTCCTTTTGTTGGAGAGCATCATAAACTTCCGCGAGAGTTAGTTTGTCGCGGCTCAATAATATGGTGTCACGAAAATTACTCGAAAGAATTAGGCAGCGAGCATAAAAGAAGAAGACCTAAATCCTCATCCTCATACTTAACTTCTATAGACCGCAAATCGAAACAATCTCTTTCCAGGAAGATAGGTGATTCATTACCGAACCTCCCTCTTGCAACTTATGCGAGAACAACTTCATCTTCACGTGCAATCTGCCCGTGAGATCCTTGGACAAACAGATCTCCTCTAGTTTGACCCATAACTCGGCGGTGGTTTTCTCCCGCAAAGACTTCCGCAGAATATTATTGGACAGATGGAGTTGAATCAACGATAAAGCCTTACGGTCTTTCCGCTTCTCCGCATCGGTCCAGGTATCCTTCGCTTTCGCCGAAAGCATCGATCGCTTCATCCAGATCCGAAGATTGGGCGAGAATCGCCCTCATCTTCACTTGCCACAAAGCAAATCTCGTGGTGTAGTCCAGACTGCGGTAGATCGAACTTCGGTGACGACATCTCGTAAACCCTAGATCCAAAGAACACGGGCTCGATACCACTTGTTATAATTGAGATGCACAATAAACGAAGAACGAAAAGTAAAACACCTGCAGGGGACACGAGATTTTAACGTGGAAAACCCTTGCAACACACAAGGGAAAAAACCACGGCGCCGACCGACAAAACTTCACTATTTCGGTGGTGTTTACAAACGCCGTGGGTGTACAATGATGCGATGATAACCCTAACGGCGGCTTACAGGGAATATAAATAGGCGGTGGCAACGATCCGTTCGTCAGAAGTTAGCCTCCCTTTAGTATATGAATTTGGATCACAAAATAACAACATGAACCACAACGGTGATACTAGTGTTGTCAATAGAAGAGTAAATTGAATCTTCACTATAGTAGGAGAGACAGACACCCGCAAAGCCACTTATGCAATACAAGTTGCATGTCGAGCGTGGAGCAAATCTCATGAACGCGGTCATGTAAAGTTTGCCCGAGCTGCTTCATCCTACTATGCCACAAAGATGCAAAGTACTCAAACTAACACTACAAGAAAAGTTCTGATAGACAACGTCTCAAAATCGTCCGCTAAGGGGTATTTTTCGTCGCCCATGGGCCTAACCCGACGATATGGGTTCTGTTGTGGAAACTGCGTCGGGCAAAGTCCAACGACGTTTTTTTCGGTCCGTCGCGCTTGGGCGCCCTTCCGCCACGGAAAATCGGACCGTTGCGCAAGTGTTTCCGGAGCCCGTTGGACCGCCGACGTCATGCAACCGACACGTGGCGGACGCCGTTAATCGCGGTGCTAACGGCGTTAACCGACCGAAACCCCGTGGTAGATGGTAGGCCCACACGAGGCCCGCCACGTCTTAAGCGGGCCGGGCCAGCTGACATAGTTTGACCGGTCAACTATATAGTCGGGCCGGCCCATTAGTTACGTGGGCCGGGCCTAACCTCTAAGGTTGATCGGTCAAAACTTAAATGGCCGGCCCATTTAACATGTGGGGTCCACCTTACAGCCTATCGGGCCGGCCCAAGAAGCAAGTGGGTCGGGCCGAAACACAGGTGGGTCCCACTTTCCCGTTAAAGGGCCGGCCCATTTAGTGTGCGGGGTCCACCGTGTAGCAAGTGGGCCGCCCAAAAACACGAGTGGGTCCCACTTTCCAGCTAAAGGGTCGGCCCATTTAGTATGTGGGGTCCACCATATAGCAAGTGGGCCGCCCAACAAGATAGTGGGCCGGGCCAAAAACACAGTGGGTCCCACTTTCCGTTAAAGGGCCGGCCCATTTGGTGTGTGGGGTCCACCATATAGCAAGTGGGCCGCCCAACAAGATAGCGGGCCGGCCAAAAGCACAGTGGGTCCCACCTTCCCGTTAAAAGGCCAGCCCATTTAGTATGTGGGGTCCACCATATAGCAAGTGGGCCGGCCCATCAAGATAGTGGGCCGCCAAAAACCCATGTGGGTCCCACCTTCCTGTTAAAGGGCCGGCCCATTTAGTATGTGGGGTCCACCATATAGCAAGTGGGCCGACCCAACAAGATAGTGGGCCGGGCCAAAAGCACATGTGGGTCCCACCTTCCTGTTAAAGGGCCGGCCCATTTACCATGTGGGACCACCATATACCAAATGGGCCGGCCCAACAAGATAGTGGGCCGGCCCAATAAGCATGTGGATCCCACTATCGTGTAACCGGGCCGGCCTACTAAAGAAGTGGGCCGGCCCAAAATGAAAGTGGGTCCCACACTACTGTAAGTGGGTGCGGTGACCCAGCATACCACTGCATGTTGTAGTATACAAGTCGTTGATA
>NC_061514.1:94387-154819 GCF_022539505.1 Lolium rigidum | reverse complement strand
GGGGTAGATACATGATTTTCCTGCTAGTTTGAATATGTTTAGCTAGACCTTGTTTATCAATTTAATTGAATGCTTACTATATGACATGAGCAGACCTTGGTTTTAATTTTTTTATACCCATTTAAATCTTCGTCAAATCCTAGGTTTGTTGATCAAGATTTGAACAAGTTTAAAACATGAATATGAAAAAGTAAGCATGTATCCTTCTTAGTCACTCCAAAATGAAGCTCTTGGGAGGGTTTTTGAAATTTCCATGTTTGAAACCAAAAACCACATATCTTCATGCTTGACTTCATGAGACAGAGTTTAGGGTTAGGGGGTAGATACATGATTTCTCTGGTTTGAATATATCTAGACCTTGTTTATCAACTTAATTGAATGCTTACTATGTGACATAAGAAGACTATGTGCCTTGATTTTCCATTTTTTGTTTTTCCTGAATTTTTATGCCCATTTGAATCTTGGTCAAATCCTAGGTTTGACCATGATTTAATCAAGTTTAAAACATGAATATGAAAAATTAAGCATATATCCTTCTTAGTCACTCCAAAATGAAGCTCTTGGGAGGGTTTTTGAAATTTCCATGTTTGAAACCAAAAACCACATATCTTCATGCTTGACTTCATGAGACAGAGTTTAGGGTTAGGGGTAGATACATGATTTCTCTGGTTTGAATATATCTAGACCTTGTTTATCAACTTAATTGAATGCTTACTATGTGACATAAGAAGACTATGTGCCTTGATTTTCCATTTTTTGTTTTTCTGAATTTTTATGCCCATTTGAATCTTGGTCAAATCCTAGGTTTGACCATGATTTAAACAAGTTTAAAACATGAATATGAAAAATTAAGCATATATCCTTCTTAGTCACTCCAAAATGAAGCTCTTGGGAGGGTTTTTGAAATTTCCATGTTTGAAACCAAAAACCACATATCTTCATGCTTGACTTCATGAGACAGAGTTTAGGGTTAGGGGGTAGATACATGATTTCTCTGGTTTGAATATATCTAGACCTTGTTTATCAACTTAATTGAATGCTTACTATGTGACATAAGAAGACTATGTGCCTTGATTTTCCATTTTTTGTTTTTCCTGAATTTTTATGCACATTTGAATCTTGGTCAAATCCTAGGTTTGACCATGATTTAATCAAGTTTAAAACATGAATATGAAAAATTAAGCATATATCCTTCTTAAGTCACTCCAAAATGTAGATCTTGGTAGGGTTTTTGAAATTTCCATGTTTGAAACCAAAAACCACTTCTCTTCATGCATGCTTGACTTCATAAGATAGAGTTTAGGGATAGGGGTAGGTAGATACATGATGTTTCTGGTTTGAATATGTCTAGACCTTGTTTATCAACTTAATTGAATGCTTACTAGATGACATAAGATGACTATGTGCATTGGTTTTTCATTTTTTGAATTTTTATGCCCATTTGAATCTTGGTCAAATCCTAGGTTTGACCATGATTTAATCAAGTTTCAAACATGAATATGAAAAATTAAGCATCTATCCTTCTTAGTCACTCCAATATGTAGCTCTTGGGAGGGTTTTTGAAATTTCCATGCTTGAAAACCAAAAACCACTTCTCTTCATGCATGCTTGACTTCATAAGACATAGTTTAGGGGTAGATACATGATTTTCCTGCTAGTTTGAATATGTCTAGACCTTGTTTATCAATTTAATTGAATGCTTACTATATGAGATGAGCAGACCTTGGTTTTAATTTTTTTATACCCATTTGAATCTTCGTCAAATCCTAGGTTTGTTGACCAAGATTTGAACAAGTTTAAAATATGAATATGAAAAAGTAAGCATGTATCCTTCTTAGTCACTCCAAAATGAAGCTCTTGGGAGGGTTTTTGAAATTTCCATGTTTGAAACCAAAAACCACATATCTTCATGCTTGACTTCATGAGACAGAGTTTAGGGTTAGGGGGTAGATACATGATTTCTCTGGTTTGAATATATCTAGACCTTGTTTATCAACTTAATTGAATGCTTACTATGTGACATAAGAAGACTATGTGCCTTGATTTTCCATTTTTTGTTTTTCCTGAATTTTTATGCCCATTTGAATCTTGGTCAAATCCTAGGTTTGACCATGATTTAATCAAGTTTCAAACATGAATGTGAAAAATTAAGCATCTATCCTTCTTAGTCACTCCAATATGTAGCTCTTGGGAGGGTTTTTGAAATTTCCATGTTTGAAACCAAAAACCACTTCTTCTCTTCATGCTTGACTTCATAAGTCAGGGTTTAGGGATATATAGGGGGTAGATACATGATTTTTCTGGTTTGATATGTCTAGACCTTGTTTATCAACTTAATTGAATGCTTACTATATGACATAAGAATACGTGACTTGTGCTCACTGAAGTGTGGGACCTCATGCATGGGAACCACACGTAAGTGACAAACTTGTTGCTCTAATAACTCGGGTGATCATTTATATTGTATTAGTACTCCTATGGATCCTTCTTAGTCACTCCAAAATGAAGCTCTTTGGGAGGGTTTTTGAAATTTCCATGTTTGAAACCCAAAACAACTTCTCTTCATGCTTGATTTCATAAGACAGAGTGTAACGCCCCAACTTTTGCAACCTCTTTTACTTGTCTAGAGAGCAAAAATCAGGGGGAACAAAAACTTTTTCTAAATAGTTTATCGAGATGATTTTGTGTTCATCTGCTTCTTAGGTGAATTACCTTGCACTGTTTGTTTAGATGAATTTCCTTGATCCGCTTGTTTAAAATCTTCTTGAACCACCTTTTAGCAAAACCCTTTTTGAGATAAAACCTTTTGGCAACTCACCAACTAAAACCCTTCCATTTGTGGAACCATGAATGCACCTACCTCGAGATCCTCCTTGTGATGCACTTTATCTCACCCTATCCTTTGATTCAAGTTTTGAATCTCCTCTATGCAACTTCCTCTACAACTCCCACGTCTTGCATGTCCCATGCTATCCTTGCAACCCATGTATTCGACTTGATCTTATACCCTATCCAATGTTCAAGCTCTAGATCCCTTCTCCCACTCTAATCTTCTATTTTCCTTAAATTTAAGTTTAATCTTCACAAAACGAAGAGCGAATATGATGACTACATTATGAGATAATCATCTACCCTTGGTATAATAATCTCCAAAATCATTCTCCTTTTTCTTTTACAAGTTTCCCAAAACCCTAATGATTTCCTCTTTATTTTCACTACAAAACTATTTCTTCTTTTACCAAACCTTTTCAAATTATTTATTTTAAATTTCAAACTTGGAAATGGGACTGATTTGTTATCACCCCATTTTATTTTCAAAATAATTTCTAGAAAATAATTTT
This sequence comes from Lolium rigidum, assembly GCF_022539505.1. Taxonomy (NCBI): domain Eukaryota; kingdom Viridiplantae; phylum Streptophyta; class Magnoliopsida; order Poales; family Poaceae; genus Lolium; species Lolium rigidum. Next base: position 151,478 of record NC_061514.1, on the reverse strand, counting down.
GTTTATTCTACTTCCTTTTTGCCAAAATGCATGTTGATGGTATATGCCATTTTCTTGCACTTTTTGATATCAACTAAATTTGAGAAAAATCTACTACGCTTTGTTATGAAAGTAGACCCATTTCATTTCAAAATATCATCTTGTATCCCTAAAAAGCTTCAAAGACTATCTTCAATGAATTTTACCCCAAATCTAGGCCAATCCAGTTTTGTTGATAAAAACCAATACCTTTAAAAGTGAAAGTTAGATAAGACCATCTATGCATCAACCACATCTCCCTGATCTATTCTCTATCCTCACCAACTTAGCCAGAAGATTTTTGCAATTTAAGACATCATATTCACCTTGACATTATTTTGTCAACTCCATGAAATCCTTCTTGCATGTGCTCGTGCACACACACTATCTCTCTTCTCTCTCTTTTCTCTTTCTATGCTTGAACTCAAATTTTGTCTTGCTCCTTTTCAAAGTTTTTGAATTGTTATTTTAAGTAATTCCATCCCAATTTGGACCAACTCACGTATAGTGCTCATTACTAAAGCAAATCTTTTTTTTTTGTAATTATTGTCTGGTATACATCACACACACACACGCACCCTCTGATCTACACCTCACCATCATCTTGGTACCATCAAATGAAACCGCCATCATGCCGTGCCTTAGTTTTTGTTTGACATGTTATCTCTCTCACTCGATCTCTCTTATAAATCTTTGTCAAACTTGAAAATTAGCATGCAGAGCCCTAAACCACCTCCAGACCTTGGACTTGGCAGACCTGCATGGCTTTGTGTTCTTTGGGAATAACCAAAGGGTGGCCGGCCATGCCCTGCAACGGCAATGTGTGAGCCATCTTCGCTCTCCCGGCTCTTTACCCTAGCTCTGATTTCTCTCTAATCCTCTCATTGAGCACTCCAGCACACACACTACTCCTTGGTCGACCTGCACTGTAGCATCCTTGGCAGCTTGCGTTTGGAGAGAAGGGAGGGAGAGGTCGATGCTCATCTTGATTGGGAGCTAGCTTGCTATCTCCTCTTTTCTTCCCTCTCCAGGCTGAACCTGCTGCTGTAGCACCTTGTATCACGATTAGTAGTCACTCCAGCACTGCAAAAGCACCCTACGGCTGGCGGTGGACGCTGCCACCCTCCCTCTTTCTTTTCTCTCTCCGGTGGCACACCCTATGGTGGACAGCAACCCCATCCAGCTCGTTTGGCTACGCCAAGGGGGTACTGTGCTGCTGTGCACCGTCGCACTCACGCTCCCCAGGCCACTCCTGCATCCCAAGCCATCTCTCCCGTGCTCGTCCGCCCGGTGGTCACCATGAGGCAGCATGCCATTTCGTTCCCAGGCATGAAGTGGGTCTGATGGCACGATAAGCTTCATACCTCAAAGGCATCATACTAGTAGCACAAAACAGTCACTAGCTTCCACCCGCGTCCTCCCTTTGCCCCTCACGATATGTCGAACACCTGCGGCATTCCTCGAAAAACTCATTGCTCTGGCCGTTCCAACCTGCTCCTCTCACTTCCCTGGGTCGCACGACACCCTTCTCTCTGACTCGTGCACGTTGGCACCGCCTTGGCTGCCCAATCGCACGGGACCATCCTCGCCACCACTTCCGCGGTCACCGTCCATCACGCACTGGCGTCGCCCCTTTTTAGTGCGAACTCGAGCCTCCTCCACCTTCCGGGTCCTCATTTTTCCCTCCTCTCACTACTTTCTTTTTCTGCGTGCTTCCATCTCCCTCTAGATCCCTCAACGTCGCCCTCTCCTTGCCAGGTACCTGCCGGGAGGATAGCACCGTCGAGCGTGTCACTGCCGGTACGCACCGTCGCCAGCGCGGAGCTCGCGCTAGACTACACCGTCGTCCGGTAGTCTGCAACTCTGCATGCGCACGTTGTTCGGACGGGGAGCGTCGCCGACCGCCTCTACGCAGTCATTCGGCACGACTCCGTCGCCTCCAGGTCCCCGGTGACTTCGCCCTCTGCTCTGTGTCGTTATGGTTACTCGCGTCGCGTCGTCGTTCCCAGTCGCTCGACGCAGCTACGACTGCCGTGCATCTCCGCTCTTGCTCTCCGTTCCATTCTTCTCCCCTGGTCGAGCTGTCCTGACCGCAACCATTTTACTTTTGCCAGGAAAACGCGACCAGAAACACTCCGCCATCATGGTTCCGTCGGCCCCGACGCCATGATGCTCGCCTTGTCGCGTGGACGACCGCGAGATCGCCTGCAGACCACGACCGTCGGAAGAGACCGCGGCGAGGTTCCTCCAATCCTCTGCGCAGTCCGTCGCCCCCGCGACCCCTACATGCAGGCGTCGCCGTCGTCGCGTTCGCCCGCAGCACCGCTGAGCCTTGCGAGGACGCCGCCGTTCCGTATCCGTCCGCGTGAGTGACCTGCGCCCTGCATGCGCGTCTCTGACACCACGGTGACGCGCCAGGAGCCCTCCGCTTCTCCTCCGTCTTCCCCAGGCCGAGGGTGAGCTCTCCCTCTCTCTTTCCCCGACGAGCTAGGTCGCTGGCGCCGTCGCTGCATGTACGTCGCTGTCGCTCCGCTCGGTTCGATCGCGGCGGAAGAGGATCGTCCGAACCCGGTTCGTTTTCCTTTTCTTTCTTCTGGAAAATAACCCTGCTGTAGATCTACTTTAGTTTAAAAATCGCCAAATAAGCTGTGAGACTCCTAAATTCATGATTCAAATTTGTGTTGCTTTATAAACAAAATACTAACCGCTTACAGTTGCATGCATCTAATTTAATGTTATAGAAATTTACTAGAATTTATTCTCGTGAAATGGTGCTTTTGTAGTATTAAATTGATTGTGAGAGTTGTTCTTACATTTTTGCAGTGAGGCAAACCTTGTTGCAAAGTAGATCTTAGTAGCTTCCTTTTGGCACAGGCCACGCATGCAGGTCCTTCCTGTATTCTCAATAGTTTAGAAACCTAAATCTGGCCAGTAGGTCCTTGTGTGATTTTTAATTTGAAAAATAAAATTATTTTTGAATCAAAACCAACTCACAGTGATTAGTATCACAATGGGCTTGCTATGTGCCAGAGGGAATATTTTTGTGAACTATAGATTATTTCTAGGATTTTTTGAAGGCAAAACAGATCCCTTTTTAGTATATAAATGGTGATAATTATTTATAGCTCAGAAAAATGCCAAACCAATTTTGTTGGGTCACATTTTTCAGTACCTATCCAGTGGTATGATTGTTGCTATTTGTTTCTAATCTGATACCTGTGTGCCTTGGAAATATTTTCCTTTATTTTCTTGCTTGTTAAATTGTTTAAAATTAATTAATAGTTTATTTTTGAAAAATTCCAGTGGATGTGAACTCTTATTGTTATTATCTTCCAGTAGATATCCTATTTGTAATTTTGTAAGCCACATAAACTTTTAGGACATTTAATTAGTTCCTAAGCCAATTCTGGTTTTAGAAAAATCATATCTCTTGTTTTAAAAACCCAAATTGAGTGAATCCAATTCCTGTAGTTTTATAAAACCAATATTTACTCTATGTGATTTTATCAAAATTTTGTGTACATTATTCTGGAGTGGCTTGTTAAATAGATGCTAGTGCTTATTTTACTCATAGGGAAATTGTGTTGTTTTTGCTTAAAATGTTTTGTAATGACCCTTTCTGGTGGTTTCCAAGATTTATTACCTACCAGTACTTATGCGGATTATATCTTGGTGTGAGCTAAAGCCTTTTCAGCTAATAGCTGTTATGTTAAGGCCATTTCGAGTAGCGGTAAAATTAGCCCCTTTATAAGTAAGATCATCATCTTGCCATAGGTGTGATTTGATTGATTTGTTTAGTGCCTCTGATTGAATTGGTTTGATACTAAGTTGAGTGTGTGGTTGCTTCTATGGTTATGTGTTGATTGTTCGCCTTTTAATTTGCGACGTTAGAATGCGAACGCTACCGGAGAAGGAGAGGATCTCGGTGAGGATTTCGAAGAGGAAGGAAGAGCAGAGGATTCGTGAAGAAGAAGTCCAGGGACAAATAGCCAACCAAGGCAAGCCACCTCTTGATGCATACCTTGTCCTAAATATCTTGCTCTTGCATTATTACAAGTTTTATAAATTGCATGGTTTTTGTTTTATTTATGTGAGTGGTTCCGCCACTCGAAGTTTTATTATTCCACCCTTACGGGTGCAGCCCTCGCGTTACCTACTGATCACACACTTACTAGTGATGTGGTGCTTAGCACCTTATCATCCTTGTCGCCGCTTTTCAAAGAAAAGTCGGACTATAGGTCAGGAGCCCTCTTTAAAATGGTTTGTGAAAATGTTTTCAAGAAAGAAGTGTTTCGAAAAACCTTGGAATGGGGTAGCCCTGCCCAAGTGTGAGTTTATGAAAAGAAAAAGGTTTTCGGGAAGAAAAGTTGCTGGAGGCAAGTGGAGAAAATTGTTTTCGAAAACCTTTGGTGACTGAGTATCTGAACCGGACCTAGCCAGTACAACCACATTACCCTTTAGTGGGACGGGGCGTAGCGTAGTAGTTTGTCTCGCCTTAGTTTGGGTCCTGCAAGTGTAAGGGGTAGTCCGATCATGGACACCTATCGACCGTGGCCTCCCCGATGAACCGAGGACGCCTTTCCATTGCGTATCGATGGCAGGGGTACAACCTATGAGCTCCCATTGAATAATGCCCCGCAGCTGGTCGCGGCATTCCGGAGGATCGAGCTGGTTTGGGAATTTGCTACTCCTAGGTAAACGACCCCTCGGACTCTGGTGTTGGGAGGTACAACTCTAGGCGGCATGTCTTAGGCTAAGGCGAGCAGGCCAAAAACTACGATCGGGTACTTGTCGTGGCTTATGTTATTATGCAGCGATGATGCCCACACGATGAGTATTCGGATCTTGTGGGGAAAGTGTAAAACCTCTGCAGAGTGTAAATCTATTCGAATAGCCGTGTCCGCGGTTATGGACGTGGGAATGGAAGCTGCTTGGCATTAAAGGAAGGTTTTGTTTTATAAAAAGGTTTTCCAAAGGTTTTGGAAAAGGATACCAGTGGGAGTGGTGGAAAAGTACCTGGGAGGTACGGTGGAAAGTTGGAAAAGTTGTTTTGGTCATACTGAGATGGCCGGAAAGGAAAATGGGTCACCCTTACCTATTAGTCTTCAAAAGAAACTTGTTTTCAAAAAGGGTTTTCAACAAAGATATATAGATGTCATACTCTTGAGAGGAACTACCTCTCGCTTCTTGTCGCCTAGTTTAGTGCCTGATCCTTGCTACTGCCAAATATGCATATCCTTTACTTCTCTCTAAGGTGGTTTGCGAGTACAATTCATAATGTACTCATGGCTTTGTCCCTGGCTATTTACTTGGCCAGACTTGGTGGAGTTCGACGGATGAAGAAGGAGTTGACGACGTCTATGCGAGCTAGGAACGTCTTCCCAGTCAGTTGCCTGTAGGGTTATGGCATGACTTGGGCCATGCGAACGCTTTCGTCTGGAGTATTTCCGTTGTGTAATTGTTGATCTCCTGCCATTGCGGCTGTTATGTAAGTATTGTTCATGTGACCTGTTGTAATCCTTTTATTCGGTAATGTAATGGATGATGTATTTGATACCAGTTCGGTTATGCTTTCACGACACACTGATCATGGGATCGTGAAGGTGTATGCATAACGGGTGTTTCGGACAGCTAATCCGGGGCCCCACAGAGCTGGTATCAGAGCCATCCTGACTGTAGGAGACCTTAGTTAGCATGGACGTTAGTTAAGAAACAAGTATTTTAGGAAAACTTATTTACAAAACAAATTCTTTCTTTGGTTGACGAAAGAATATCTTCAAATCTTCTTATCCCTTCAAAATTTCAAATTCTTACCTCACTCTCTGATTGTGAAAGACTTTGGAAGCTTTTAATTCTACTATCTCATCCTCTTCCAAATAATCATATTGGACGATGTCCCCACTCACACTCAGAGACTCAAAGTCGAAGATGGCTCAACTCTTCAGGAAGTCTCAAGTATCTTTGACTGCAGCTACTGAAGATTGGATCCCGACTTAGCAGTACGCGTTTAGGGATAATAAGAGCATGTCTTTGGAAAGTCTATCAAGGAGTTGACCTTGTTCCTCTTTGGACTTGAACTTTTGCAGTCGTCAAGGATCAAGTCCTCAGTTCTTGACTAGTAGTTTTTAGGCCTGTCACAAGAAGTTGTCATCCATGAAGCTCTTCAGAAATTGCTCCGAATTGAGACCAGAAGATCCTATGCAGCACTCGCCCCCGACTCGACATCGACGGCTCAACATCAGGTCTACTTCACCACCAACAGCTACAAGAATCAGTGTTGAAGTCAATATCATCAAAATGAAGGCGTCTGCATCTCTGACCAACCCAAGCCTATAGGATGTATAGGACAAACTCAATTGCTCCGATTGAGATTCCCCTGCGTATTAGGCATCCCTGGGTACTTAAAGTACCTCGATTGGTTTTCATGATTGCTTGTGGTTCAGAATTTGTTGCTTGAGTGCTTGTGTTTGCTTGTTGAGTGAATGTTTGTTTTGGCCCTTCGGCCTAGAAAACCCTTGTTGTGTGCTAACCTTGTCTAGGAAACCCTCCATCAGATGTTTTCCTCGCATATGGTCAAAATTCTGGTAGAAAGTCTAACTTTTAGTTTGCTAAATTAACGGGAAATCCTAACTCTAACTTGGGTATTAGCTAGATGCAACCCTGTTTTCCCGAAATGCCAACTTCAGTACGACACTCAGCCAAAGACACCCTGCGACGCCAATGAAGCAGAAGCCAGTACTTCAAGATTGACTGCAACCCTGCAAGAAGATGAAGCCTACCAATGGGGTCTAACCGTGGATAGAACCCTGCTAACCATAAAGAAACCTTTTGAAAACCCAACCTTAGGATACCATCTGCCCAGTGGAGCAGCCAAGAGAGAAGTCGTATCGAAGCCAAGTTATCCTACATGTTCCATCTGGTCCTCATCAAGTGAAGCCCTTGAAGACAATTCAAGACTCAAAATTTGGTGTACTTCAATAAGCACCAACCCTGAAGCTGAAGACAGTTTTCGATGACTGCTGCTGCTGCTTTATGTGAAGACCCACCAGGAGTTCCGCTGACTTACTAACTTAACGAGCGCCTTACGGAACAGTAAACGCCGTGCGTGCCCCTTGAAGCTGAGGACTACCCTTCGCCCCTGAAGATTCTTCAACTCAAGACGAGAGATCGATGACTTCTTCAAAAGCGCCCGACAAGACCCAAGGCTGAAGCTCTGACTTATTCCGAACCCCCGATGAACAATCTTAAGGGTGGAAGACTTCGTCTTCCACTAAAATTTTAAAGCTAACTTTAAAAACCTCCGACCTTTCTAAAAGCACCGTTAGGATGCTCTAACTCTCCAAGGATCGTGGACCCCTCGAAGATTGTTAGGAAGCTACAGATCTAACACCGGCATAGAGAATTCAACCTCTTCACGAAGCTTGTCCTCGATGGGAATCTACCGTGTCTCTCCGAAGTTGAAGCTGTGACCGTGTCAATAACGACACGTCTACCGGAAGATGGAGTCTAACTTAGATTAACCTATAAACCCTCTCTAGTCCTACGCCTAGTAATCTCGGGACGAGATTATTTTAAGGGGGGAAGGATTTGTAACGCCCCAACTTTTGCAACCTCTTTTACTTGTCTAGAGAGCAAAAATCAGGGGGAACAAAAACTTTTTCTAAATAGTTTGTCGAGATGATTTTGTGTTGATCTGCTTCTTAGGTGAATTACCTTGCGCTGTTTGTTTAGATGAATTTCCTTGATCCGCTTGTTTAAAATCTTCTTGAACCACCTTTTAGCAAAACCCTTTTTGATATAAAACCTTTTGGCAACTCACCAACTAAAACCCTTCCATTTGTGGAACCATGAATGCACCTACCTCGAGATCCTCCTTGTGATGCACTTTATCTCACCCTATCCTTTGATTCAAGTTTTGAATCTCCTCTATGCAACTTCCTCTACAACTCCCACGTCTTGCATGTCCCATGCTATCCTTGCAACCCATGTATTCGACTTGATCTTATACCCTATCCAATGTTCAAGCTCTAGATCCCTTCTCCCACTCTAATCTTCTATTTTCCTTAAATTTAAGTTTAATCTTCACAAAACGAAGAGCGAATATGATGACTACATTATGAGATAATCATCTACCCTTGGTATAATAATCTCCAAAATCATTCTCCTATTTCTTTTACAAGTTTCCCAAAACCCTAATGATTTCCTCTTTATTTTCACTACAAAACTATTTCTTCTTTTACCAAACCTTTTCAAATTATTTAATTTAAATTTCAAACTTGGAAATGGGACTGATTTGTTATCACCCCATTTTATTTTCAAAATAATTTCTAGAAAATAATTTTGTTTATTCTACTTCCTTTTTGCCAAAATGCATGTTGATGGTATATGCCATTTTCTTGCACTTTTTGATATCAACTAAATTTGAGAAAAATCTACTACGCTTTGTTATGAAAGTAGACCCATTTCATTTCAAAATATCATCTTGTATCCCTAAAAAGCTTCAAAGACTATCTTCAATGAATTTTACCCCAAATCTAGGCCAATCCAGTTTTGTTGATAAAAACCAATACCTTTAAAAGTGAAAGTTAGATAAGACCATCTATGCATCAACCACATCTCCCTGATCTATTCTCTATCCTCACCAACTTAGCCAGAAGATTTTTGCAATTTAAGACATCATATTCACCTTGACATTATTTTGTCAACTCCATGAAATCCTTCTTGCATTTGCTCGTGCACACACACTATCTCTCTTCTCTCTCTTTTCTCTTTCTATGCTTGAACTCAAATTTTGTCTTGCTCCTTTTCAAAGTTTTTGAATTGTTATTTTAAGTAATTCCATCCCAATTTGGACCAACTCACGTATAGTGCTCATTACTAAAGCAAATCATTTTTTTTTGTAATTATTGTCTGGTATACATCACACACACACGCGCACCCTCTGATCTACACCTCACCATCATCTTGGTACCATCAAATGAAACCGCCATCATGCCGTGCCTTAGTTTTTGTTTGACATGTTATCTCTCTCACTCGATCTCTCTTATAAATCTTTGTCAAACTTGAAAATTAGCATGCAGAGCCCTAAACCACCTCCAGACCTTGGACTTGGCAGACCTGCATGGCTTTGTGTTCTTTGGGAATAACCAAAGGGTGGCCGGCCATGCCCTACAACAGCAATGTGTGAGCCATCCTCGCTCTCCCGGCTCTTTACCATAGCTCTGATTTCTCTCTAATCCTCTCATTGAGCACTCCAGCACACACACTACTCCTTGGTCGACCTGCACTGTAGCATCCTTGGCAGCTTGCGTTTGGAGAGAAGGGAGGGAGAGGTCGATGCTCATCTTGATTGGGAGCTAGCTTGCTATCTCCTCTTTTCTTCCCTCTCCAGCTGAACCTGCTGCTGTAGCACCTTGTATCACGATTAGTAGTCACTCCAGCACTGCAAAAGCACCCTACGGCTGGCGGTGGACGCTGCCACCCTCCCTCTTTCTTTTCTCTCTCCGGTGGCACACCCTATGGTGGACAGCAACGATGTGACCCATCCAGCTCGTTTGGCTGCGCCAAGGGGGTACTGTGCTGCTGTGCACCGTCGCACTCACGCTCCCCAGGCCACTCCTGCATCCCAAGCCATCTCTCCCGTGCTCGTCCGCCCGGTGGTCACCATGAGGCAGCATGCCATTTCGTTCCCAGGCATGAAGTGGGTCTGATGGCACGATAAGCTTCATACCTCAAAGGCATCATACTAGTAGCACAAAACAGTCACTAGCTTCCACCCGCGTCCTCCCTTTGCCCCTCACGATATGTCGAACACCTGCGGCATTCCTCGAAAAACTCATTGCTCTGGCCGTTCCAACCTGCTCCTCTCACTCCCCTGGGTCGCACGACACCCTTCTCTCTGACTCGTGCACGTTGGCACCGCCTTGGCTGCCCAATCGCACGGGACCATCCTCGCCACCACTTCCGCGGTCACCATCCATCACGCACTGGCGTCGCCCCTTTTTAGTGCGAACCTGAGCCTCCTCCACCTTCCGGGTCCTCATTTTTCCCTCCTCTCACTACTTTCTTTTTCTGCGTGCTTCCATCTCCCTCTAGATCCCTCAACGTCGCCCTCTCCTTGCCAGGTACCTGCCGGGAGGATAGCACCGTCGAGCGTGTCACTGCCGGTACGCACCGTCGCCAGCGGCGGGAGCTCGCGCTAGACTACACCGTCGTCCGGTAGTCTGCAACTCTCCATGCGCACGTTGTTCGGACGGGGAGCGTCGCCGACCGCCTCTACGCAGTCATTCGGCACGACTCCGTCGCCTCCAGGTCCCCGGTGACTTCGCCCTCTGCTCTGTGTCGTTATGGTTACTCGCGTCGCGTCGTCGTTCCCGGGCCGCTCGACGCAGCTACGACCGCCGTGCATCTCCGCTCTTGCTCTCCGTTCCATTCTTCTCCCCTGGTCGAGCTGTCCTGACCGCAACCATTTTACTTTTGCCAGGAAAACGCGACCAGAAACACTCCGCCATCATGGTTCCGTCGGCCCCGACGCCATGATGCTCGCCATGTCGCGTGGACGACCGCGAGATCGCCTGCAGACCACGACCGTCGGAAGAGACCGCGGCGAGGTTCCTCCAATCCTCTGCGCAGTCCGTCGCCCCCGCGACCCCTACATGCAGGCGTCGCCGTCGTCGCGTTCGCCCGCAGCACCGCTGAGCCTTGCGAGGACGCCGCCGTTCCATCTCCGTCCGCGCGAGTGACCTGCGCCCTGCATGCGCGTCTCTGACGCCACGGTGACGCGCCAGGAGCCCTCCGCTTCTCCTCCGTCTTCCCCAGGCCGAGGGTGAGCTCTCCCTCTCTCTTTCCCCGACGAGCTAGGTCGCTGGCGCCGTCGCTGCCTGTACGTCGCTGTCGCTCCGCTCGGTTCGATCGCGGCGGAAGAGGATCGTCCGAACCCGGTTCGTTTTCCTTTTCTTTCTTCTGGAAAATAACCCTGCTGTAGATCTACTTTAGTTTAAAAATCGCCAAATAATCTGTGAGACTCCTAAATTCATGATTCAAATTTGTGTTGCTTTATAAACAAAATACTAACCACTTACAGTTGCATGCATCTAATTTAATGTTATAGAAATTTACTAGAATTTATTCTCGTGAAATGGTGCTTTTGTAGTATTAAATTGATTGTGAGAGTTGTTCTTACATTTTTGCAGTGAGGCAAACCTTGTTGGAAAGTAGATCTTAGTAGCTTCCTTTTGGCACAGGCCACGCATGCAGGTCCTTCCTGTATTCTCAATAGTTTAGAAACCTAAATCTGGCCAGTAGGTCCTTGTGTGATTTTTAATTTGAAAAATAAAATTATTTTTGAATCAAAACCAACTCACGAGTGATTAGTATCACAATGGGCTTGCTATGTGCCAGAGGGAATATTTTTGTGAACTATAGATTATTTCTAGGATTTTTTGAAGGCAAAACAGATCCCTTTTTAGTATATAAATGGTGATAATTATTTATAGCTCAGAAAAATGCCAAATCAATTTTGTTGGGTCACATTTTTCAGTACCTATCCAGTGGTATGATTGTTGCTATTTGTTTCTAATCTGATACCTGTGTGCCTTGGAAATATTTTCCTTTATTTTCTTGCTTGTTAAATTGTTTAAAATTAATTAATAGTTTATTTTTGAAAAATTCCAGTGGATGTGAACTCTTATTGTTATTATCTTCCAAGTAGATATCCTATTTGTAATTTTGTAAGCCACATAAACTTTTAGGACATTTAATTAGTTCCTAAGCCAATTCTGGTTTTAGAAAAATCATATCTCTTGTTTTAAAAACCCAAATTGAGTGAATCCAATTCCTGTAGTTTTATAAAACCAATATTTACTCTATGTGATTTTATCAAAATTTTGTGTACATTATTCTGGAGTGGCTTGTTAAATAGATGCTAGTGCTTATTTTACTCATAGGGAAATTGTGTTGTTTTTGCTTAAAATGTTTTGTAATGACCCTTTCTGGTGGTTTCCAAGATTTATTACCTACCAGTACTTATGCGGATTATATCTTGGTGTGAGCTAAAGCCTTTTCAGCTAATAGCTGTTATGTTAAGGCCATTTCGAGTAGCGGTAAAATCAGCCCCTTTATAAGTAAGATGATCATCTTGCCATAGGTGTGATTTGATTGATTTGTTTAGTGCCTCTGATTGAATTGGTTTGATACTAAGTTGAGTGCGTGGTTGCTTCTATGGTTATGTGTTGATTGTTCTCCTATTAATTTGCGACGTTAGAATGCGAACGCTACCGGAGAAGGAGAGGATCTCGGTGAGGATTTCGAAGAGGAAGGAAGAGCAGAGGATTCGTGAAGAAGAAGTCCAGGGACAAATAGCCAACCAAGGCAAGCCACCTCTTGATGCATACCTTGTCCTAAATATCTTGCTCTTGCATTATTACAAGTTTTATAAATTGCATGGTTTTTGTTTTATTTATGTGAGTGGTTCCGCCACTCGAAGTTTTATTATTCCACCCTTACGGGTGCAGCCCTCGCGTTACCTACTGATCACACACTTACTAGTGATGTGGTGCTTAGCACCTTATCATCCTTGTCGCCGCTTTTCAAAGAAAAGTCAGACTATAGGTCAGGAGCCCTCTTTAAAATGGTTTGTGAAAATGTTTTCAAGAAAGAAGTGTTTCGAAAAACCTTGGAATGGGGTAGCCCTGCCCAAGTGTGAGTTTATGAAAAGAAAAAGGTTTTAAGGAAGAAAAGTTGCTGGAGGCAAGTGGAGAAAATTGTTTTCGAAAACCTTTGGTGACTGAGTACCTGAACCGGACCTAGCCAGTACAACCACATTACCCTTTAGTGGGACGGGGCGTAGCGTAGTAGTTTGTCTCGCCTTAGTTTGGGTCCTGCAAGTGTAAGGGGTAGTCCGATCATGGACACCTATCGACCGTGGCCTCCCCGATGAACCGAGGACGCCTTTCCATTGCGTATCGATGGCAGGGGTACAACCTATGAGCTCCCATTGAATAATGCCCCGCAGTTGGTCGCGGCATTCCGGAGGATCGAGCTGGTTGGGGAATTTGCTACTCCTAGGTAAACGACCCCTCGGACTCTGGTGTTGGGAGGTACAACTCTAGGAGGCATGTCTTAGGCTAAGGCGAGCAGGCGAAAAACTATGATCGGGTACTTGTCGTGGCTTATGTTATTATGCAGGGATGATGCCCACACGATGAGTATTCGGATCTTGTGGGGAAAGTGTACAACCTCTGCAGAGTGTAAATCTATTCGAATAGCCGTGTCCGCGGTTATGGACGTGGGAATGGAAGCTGCTTGGCATTAAAGGAAGGTTTTGTTTTATAAAAAGGTTTTCCAAAGGTTTTGGAAAAGGATACCAGTGTGAGTGGTGGAAAAGTACCTGGGAGGTACGGTGGAAAGTTGGAAAAGTTGTTTTGGTCATACTGAGATGGCCGGAAAGGAAAATGGGTCACCCTTACCTATTAGTCTTCAAAAGAAACTTGTTTTCAAAAAGGGTTTTCAACAAAGATATATAGATGTCATACTCTTGAGAGGAACTACCTCTCGCTTCTTGTCGCCTAGTTTAGTGTCTGATCCTTGCTACTGCCAAATATGCATATCCTTTACTTCTCTCTAAGGTGGTTTGCGAGTACAATTCATAATGTACTCATGGCTTTGTCCCTGGCTATTTACTTGGCCAGACTTGGTGGAGTTCGACAGATGAAGAAGGAGTTGACGACGTCTATGCGAGCTAGGAACGTCTTCCCAGTCAGTTGCCTGTAGGGTTATGGCATGACTTGGGCCATGCGAACGCTTTCGTCTGGAGTATTTCCGTTGTGTGATTGTTGATCTCCTGCCATTGCGGCTGTTATGTAAGTATTGGTCATGTGACCTGTTGTAATCCTTTTATTCGGTAATGTAATGGATGATGTATTTGATACCAGTTCGGTTATGCTTTCACGACACACTGATCATGGGATCGTGAAGGTGTATGCATAACGGGTGTTTCGGACAGCTAATCCGGGGCCCCACACAGAGTTTAGGGTTAGGGGTAGATACATGATTTGTCTGGTTTGAATACGTCTAGACCTTGTTTATCAACTTTAATGCTTACTATATGACATAAGAAGACTGTGTGCTTTGGTTTTTCATTTTTCTGATTTTATTTTTATTTTTGATGCCCATTTGAATCTTTGTCAGATCCTAGGTTTGACCAAGATTTAAACAAGTTTAAAACATGAAAATGAAAAGGGAAGCATTTATCCTTCTTAGTCACTCTAAATGAAGTTTTTGGGAGGTTTTTGAAATTTCCATGTTTGAAACCCAAAACCACTTCTCTTCATGCTTGACTTCATAAGACATAGTTTAGGGTTAGGGGTAGATACATGATTTGTATGGTTTGAATATGTGTAGACCTTGTTTATCAACTTGAATGCTTACTATATGACATAAGAAAACTACGTATGTGCTTTGGTTTTTCATTTTTCTATTTTTTTTTGAATTTTCCGCCCATTTGAATCTCTGTCAAATCCTAGGTTTGACCAAGATTTAAACAAGTTTTACACGTGAAAACGAAAAGGTAAGCATGGATCCTTCTTAGTCACTCCAAAATGTACCAATTGATAGATGTGTTAACTTTGCTTCATGGAAAAAATAATGTCATGTAAATGAGTTAACTTGGATTTCCTACCCTTGAATCCATAGGAAACTTTGTTCTAATGCACTATAATAATCAACCGAGGTTTTTACACCAACAGGTCTGTCACTTACGTGTGGTGCCCATGCGTGAGGTCCCACACTTCAGTGAGCACAAGTCACGTGCAATAGGTACGCAAACTCCCAGCCATTTTCTTTGTCAAGAGAAGACGCATCAGGATGCGTATTGGAAGTCTCTGGGTCCTTCAGGATCCTTCGGTTGTCCCTCTCACAAAAAAAACAAATCTCTCTCATTCTCGGCCTCGCTCGACTCGCTCGCTCGCTCGCACCTCCTGCTCACTGACAAACCCTGCACAACAGTCAACATCATCGCCCAAAAAGGGGAGACACCATAATGCTCTCCCTCCTTCTTCTCTCCTTCCGAGTTTCACTCGACGGGCAAACACATATGTGCTGCATAGTAGAGTAATAATAAAAAGGTACGTAGAAAAATCGACCTACGAATCTATAATTAAATAGGTTAAACTAGGGTTTTGCCCAGTACTACAGATCAAGGTTCAAAAAAATCCAACTACGGGGTTCGAACAACCCCATTTCTAATCAAAGAATTTTTCGACGTCATCCAAATGGCCTCAAACTATAGCATGGGCGGATCCAGACTATAGCCAAGGGGGCAGCCGCCCCACTCAATTTTCTGAAACCTTGTACTTAGAAATATGTTAAGCTAAAGGCTGGTTTGCCCGCACTTAGAAATGATATTTGCATCACTTATCATATGTTTGCCCATTTGAATCTTGTCAAATCCTAGATTTGACCAAGATAATTTAAACAAGTTTAAAACATGAAAATGAAAAGGGAAGCTTGTATTCTTAGTCACTCTAAAATGAAGTTTGGGGAGGTTTTTGAAATTTCCATGCTTGAAACCAAAAACCACTTCTCTTCATGCTTGACTTCATAAGACAAAGTTTAGGGTTAGGGGGTAGATACATGATTTTTCTGGTTTGAATATGTCTAGACCTTATTTATCAACTTAATTGAATGCCTACTATATAACATAAGAAGACCTTTTTTTTTGAATTTTTATAAACCATTTGAATCTTGGTCAAATCCTAGGTTTCACCAAGATTTGAATAAGTTTAAAACATGAATATGAAAAACTAAGCATGCATGTATGGTTCTTAATTAATCACTTCGAAATGAAGCTCTTGGGAGGGTTTTTGAAATTTCCATGTTTGAAACCAAAAACCACATATCTTCATGCGCTTGACTTCATGAGACAGAGTTTAGGGTTAGGGGGTAGATACATGATTTCTCTGGTTTGAATATGTCTAGACCTTGTTTATCAACTTAATTGAATGCTTACTATATGACATAAGAAGACTATGTGCCTTGATTTTTCATTTTTTTTAAATTTTTGCCATTTGAATCTTGGTCAAATCCTAGGTTTGACCATGATTTAATCAAGTTTAAAACATGAATATGAAAAATTAAGCATATATCCTTCTTAGTCACTCCAAATATGTAGCTCTTGGGAGGGTTTTTGAAATTTCCATGCTTGAAAACCAAAAACCGTACTTCTCTTCATGCATGCTTGACTTCATAAGACATAGTTTAGGGTTAGGGGTAGCTTGATACATGAATTTTCCTGCTAGTTTGAATATGTCTAGACCTTGTTTATCAATCTTAATTGAATGCTTACTATATATGACATAAGATGACTATGTACCTTGGTTTTCATTTATTTTTTTTTTTTTATGCCCATTTGAATCTTCGTCAAATCCTAGGTTTGTTGACCAAGATTTGAACAAGTTTAAAACATGAATATGAAAAATTAAGCATGTATCCTTCTTAGTCACTCCAAAATGAAGCTCTTGGGAGGGTTTTTGAAATTTCCATGTTTGAAACCAAAAACCACTTCTCTTCATGCTTGACTTCATGAGACAGAGTTTAGGGTTAGGGGGTAGATACATGATTTCTCTGGTTTGAATATGTCTAGACCTTGTTTATCAACTTAATTGAATGCTTACTATGTGACATAAGAAGACTATGTGCCTTGATTTTTCATTTTTTTTTTTAAATTTTATGCCCATTTGAATCTTGGTCAAATCCTAGGTTTGACCATGATTTAAACAAGTTTAAAACATGAATATGAAAAATTAAGCATATATCCTTCTTAGTCACTCCAAAATGTAGCTCTTGGGAGGGTTTTTGAAATTTCCATGTTTGAAACCAAAAACCACGTACTCTTCATGCATGCTTGACTTCATAAGACAGAGTTTAGGGTTAGGGGTAGCTTGATACATGATTTTTCTGGTTTGAATATGTCTAGACCTTGTTTATCAACTTAATTGAATGCTTACTAGATGACATAAGAAGACTATGTGCATTGGTTTTTCATTTTATTGTTTTTTTTAATTTCATGCCCATTTGAATCTTGGTCAAATCCTAAGTTTGACCATGATTTAAACAAGTTTAAAACATGAATATGAAAAATTAAGCATATATCCTTCTTAGTCACTCCAAAATGAAGCTCTTGGGAGGGTTTTTGAAATTTCCATGTTTGAAACCAAAAACCACACTATCTTCATGCATGCTTGACTTCATGAGACAGAGTTTAGGGTTAGGGGGTAGATACATGATTTCTCTGGTTTGAATATGTCTAGACCTTGTTTATCAACTTAATTGAATGCTTACTATATGACATAAGAAGACTATGTGCCTTGATTTTTCATTTTTTTTTAAATTTTGCCCATTTGAATCTTGGTCAAATCCTAGGTTTGACCATGATTTAAACAAGTTTAAAACATGAATATGAAAAATTAAGCATGTATCCTTCATAGTCACTCCAAAATGAAGCTCTTGAGAGGGTTTTTGAAATTTCCATGTTTGAAACCAAAAACCACTTCTCTTCATGCATGCTTGACTTCATAAGACAGAGTTTAGGGTTAGGGGTAGGTAGATACATGATGTTTCTGGTTTGAATATGTCTAGACCTTGTTTATCAACTTAATTGAATGCTTACTAGATGACATAAGAATGACTATGTGCATTGGTTTTTCATTTTATTGTTTTTTTTGAATTTTCATGCCCATTTGAATCTTGGTCAAATCCTAAGTTTGACCATGATTTAAACAAGTTGAAAACATGAATATGAAAAATTAAGCATATATCCTTCTTAGTCACTCCAAAATGAAGCTCTTGGGAGGGTTTTTGAAATTTCCATGTTTGAAACCAAAAACCAACTATCTTCATGCATGCTTGACTTCATGAGACAGAGTTTAGGGTTAGGGGTAGATACATGATTTCTCTGGTTTGAATATGTCTAGACCTTGTTTATCAACTTAATTGAATGCTTACTATATGACATAAGAAGACTATGTGCCTTGATTTTTCATTTTTTTTAAATTATGCCCATTTGAATCTTGGTCAAATCCTAGGTTTGACCATGATTTAAACAAGTTTAAAACATGAATATGAAAATTAAGCATGTATCCTTCGTAGTCACTACAAAATGAAGCTCTTGAGAGGGTTTTTGAAATTTCCATGTTTGAAACCAAAAAACCACGTACTTCTCTTCATGCTTGACTTCATAAGACAGAGTTTGGGGTTAGGGGTAGCTTGATACATGACTTTTCTCGTTTGAATATGTCTAGACCTTGTTATCAACTTAATTGAATGCTTACTATATATATGACATAAGAAGACTATGTGCATTGGTTTTTCATTTTATTGTTTTTTTAATTTTATGCCCATTTGAATCTTGGTCAAATCCTAGGCTTGACCATGATTTAAACAAGTTTAAAACATAAATATGAAAAATTAAGCATCTATCCTTCTTAGCCACTCCAAATTGTAGCTCTTGGGAGGGTTTTTGAAATTTCCATGTTTGAAACCAAAAACCACATCTCTTGATGCTTGACTTCATAAGTCAGAGTTTAGGGATAGGGGGTAGATACATGATTTTTCTGGTTGAATATGTCTAAACCTTGTTTATCAACTTGAATGCTTACTATATGACATACGAAGACTATTTGCTAACGGAGGGAGTAAGCACTCTAGCTATGAAAAGTACCAAACGATGCATACCAAAATGATTTTTTAGAGGAATACTAGTTCGGATTATATAATTTTATATTAGCAGGCCAAATCGAACCCCGTAGTTGGATTTTCAGAAATTGATCCGTAGTACTGGGCAAAACCCTAGTTTAGCTTATTTAATAATAGATTCGTAGGTCGATTTTTTTACGTTATTATTATTATTACTAGGCAGCACATGTGTTTGCCCGTCCAGTGAAACTCTTTCATTTCATTTTTCTTTTCCGCAAGGTCGGGAGTCGGAGGAAGAGGGATCACACGGGAGGAGACGAAGGGAGAGCAGTCACGGGGCCCCACTTATTTATGGTGTCTATCCTTTTTCTGGTGATATTGATTGTTGTGCAGGGTTGTCAGTGCGCAGGGGGGTGCGACTCGTGCGAGCGAGCGAGAAAGGCCGAGAATGAGAGAGATTTTTTTTTAGAGGGACAACCGAACGATCCTGAAGGACCCAGATTTCCAATACGCATCAGAGCGCAGTTTACAGCAGGACACAAAATTAACAGGAAATTACGTCTAAATCCCTAAGATTTACATGGTAGACCCCATGCTGAAAGCAAGAAATGCGATCGGGTCCTTAACGGCCACCGTCCGGATTGATCCTCGTCCCAGCCGGGGACGAACCACTTGGCGCGACCAAATCGCCATGGCTACAGAGCCTGCACACCATGGCCTACGAGCTGAGCTAGAAACGACCTGCCAAAACCGGCAGCCAACGGAGGTGGATAATTGGAGAGAGAGAGAGAGTGTGTGTGTGTTGATGCCTCTCTCTTGACAAAGAAGATGGCTGGGAGTTTGCCTACCTAGCGTACGTGACTTGTGCTCACTGAAGTGTGGGACCTCACGCACGTGACAGACTTGTTGCTCTAATAACTCGGGTGATCATTATACTCTATTAGTACATAGTTTCCTATGGATCCTTCTTAGTCACTCCAAAATGAAGCTCTTTGGGAGGGTTTTTGAAATTTCCATGTTTGAAACCAAAAACCACATATCTTCATGCGCTTGACTTCATGAGACAGAGTTTAGGGTTAGGGGGTAGATACATGATTTCTCTGGTTTGAATATATCTAGACCTTGTTTATCAACTTAATTGAATGCTTACTATGTGACATAAGAAGACTATGTGCCTTGATTTTCCATTTTTGTTTTTCCTGAATTTTTATGCCCATTTGAATCTTGGTCAAATCCTAGGTTTGACCATGATTTAAACAAGTTTAAAACATGAATATGAAAAATTAAGCATATATCCTTCTTAGTCACTCCAAAATGTAGATCTTGGTAGGGTTTTTGAAATTTCCATGTTTGAAACCAAAAACCACTTCTCTTCATGCATGCTTGACTTCATAAGATAGAGTTTAGGGATAGGGGTAGGTAGATACATGATGTTTCTGGTTTGAATATGTCTAGACCTTGTTTATCAACTTAATTGAATGCTTACTAGATGACATAAGATGACTATGTGCATTGGTTTTTCATTTTTTTTGAATTTTTATGCCCATTTGAATCTTGGTCAAATCCTAGGTTTGACCATGATTTAATCAAGTTTCAAACATGAATATGAAAAATTAAGCATCTATCCTTCTTAGTCACTCCAATATGTAGCTCTTGGGAGGGTTTTTGAAATTTCCATGCTTGAAAACCAAAAACCACTTCTCTTCATGCATGCTTGACTTCATAAGACATAGTTTAGGGGTAGATACATGATTTTCCTGCTAGTTTGAATATGTCTAGACCTTGTTTATCAATTTAATTGAATGCTTACTATATGACATGAGCAGACCTTGGTTTTAATTTTTTTATACCCATTTGAATCTTCGTCAAATCCTAGGTTTGTTGACCAAGATTTGAACAAGTTTAAAACATGAATATGAAAAAGTAAGCATGTATCCTTCTTAGTCACTCCAAAATGAAGCTCTTGGGAGGGTTTTTGAAATTTCCATGTTTGAAACCAAAAACCACATATCTTCATGCTTGACTTCATGAGACAGAGTTTAGGGTTAGGGGGTAGATACATGATTTCTCTGGTTTGAATATATCTAGACCTTGTTTATCAACTTAATTGAATGCTTACTATGTGACATAAGAAGACTATGTGCCTTGATTTTCCATTTTTTGTTTTTCCTGAATTTTTATGCCCATTTGAATCTTGGTCAAATCCTAGGTTTGACCATGATTTAAACAAGTTTAAAACATGAATATGAAAAATTAAGCATATATCCTTCTTAGTCACTCCAAAATGTAGATCTTGGTAGGGTTTTTGAAATTTCCATGTTTGAAACCAAAAACCACTTCTCTTCATGCATGCTTGACTTCATAAGATAGAGTTTAGGGATAGGGGTAGGTAGATACATGATGTTTCTGGTTTGAATATGTCTAGACCTTGTTTATCAACTTAATTGAATGCTTACTAGATGACATAAGATGACTATGTGCATTGGTTTTTCATTTTTTTGAATTTTTATGCCCATTTGAATCTTGGTCAAATCCTAGGTTTGACCATGATTTAATCAAGTTTCAAACATGAATATGAAAAATTAAGCATCTATCCTTCTTAGTCACTCCAATATGTAGCTCTTGGGAGGGTTTTTGAAATTTCCATGCTTGAAAACCAAAAACCACTTCTCTTCATGCATGCTTGACTTCATAAGACATAGTTTAGGGGTAGATACATGATTTTCCTGCTAGTTAATTTGAATATGTCTAGACCTTGTTTATCAATTTAATTGAATGCTTACTATATGACATGAGCAGACCTTGGTTTTAATTTTTTTATACCCATTTGAATCTTCGTCAAATCCTAGGTTTGTTGACCAAGATTTGAACAAGTTTAAAACATGAATATGAAAAAGTAAGCATGTATCCTTCTTAGTCACTCCAAAATGAAGCTCTTGGGAGGGTTTTTGAAATTTCCATGTTTGAAACCAAAAACCACATATCTTCATGCTTGACTTCATGAGACAGAGTTTAGGGTTAGGGGGTAGATACATGATTTCTCTGGTTTGAATATATCTAGACCTTGTTTATCAACTTAATTGAATGCTTACTATGTGACATAAGAAGACTATGTGCCTTGATTTTCCATTTTTTGTTTTTCCTGAATTTTTATGCCCATTTGAATCTTGGTCAAATCCTAGGTTTGACCATGATTTAAACAAGTTTAAAACATGAATATGAAAAATTAAGCATATATCCTTCTTAGTCACTCCAAAATGTAGATCTTGGTAGGGTTTTTGAAATTTCCATGTTTGAAACCAAAAACCACTTCTCTTCATGCATGCTTGACTTCATAAGATAGAGTTTAGGGATAGGGGTAGGTAGATACATGATGTTTCTGGTTTGAATATGTCTAGACCTTGTTTATCAACTTAATTGAATGCTTACTAGATGACATAAGATGACTATGTGCATTGGTTTTTCATTTTTTTGAATTTTTATGCCCATTTGAATCTTGGTCAAATCCTAGGTTTGACCATGATTTAATCAAGTTTCAAACATGAATATGAAAAATTAAGCATCTATCCTTCTTAGTCACTCCAATATGTAGCTCTTGGGAGGGTTTTTGAAATTTCCATGCTTGAAAACCAAAAACCACTTCTCTTCATGCATGCTTGACTTCATAAGACATAGTTTAGGGGTAGATACATGATTTTCCTGCTAGTTTGAATATGTCTAGACCTTGTTTATCAATTTAATTGAATGCTTACTATATGACATGAGCAGACCTTGGTTTTAATTTTTTTATACCCATTTGAATCTTCGTCAAATCCTAGGTTTGTTGACCAAGATTTGAACAAGTTTAAAACATGAATATGAAAAAGTAAGCATGTATCCTTCTTAGTCACTCCAAAATGAAGCTCTTGGGAGGGTTTTTGAAATTTCCATGTTTGAAACCAAAAACCACATATCTTCATGCTTGACTTCATGAGACAGAGTTTAGGGTTAGGGGGTAGATACATGATTTCTCTGGTTTGAATATATCTAGACCTTGTTTATCAACTTAATTGAATGCTTACTATGTGACATAAGAAGACTATGTGCCTTGATTTTCCATTTTTTGTTTTTCCTGAATTTTTATGCCCATTTGAATCTTGGTCAAATCCTAGGTTTGACCATGATTTAAACAAGTTTAAAACATGAATATGAAAAATTAAGCATATATCCTTCTTAGTCACTCCAAAATGTAGATCTTGGTAGGGTTTTTGAAATTTCCATGTTTGAAACCAAAAACCACTTCTCTTCATGCATGCTTGACTTCATAAGATAGAGTTTAGGGATAGGGGTAGGTAGATACATGATGTTTCTGGTTTGAATATGTCTAGACCTTGTTTATCAACTTAATTGAATGCTTACTAGATGACATAAGATGACTATGTGCATTGGTTTTTCATTTTTTTTGAATTTTTATGCCCATTTGAATCTTGGTCAAATCCTAGGTTTGACCATGATTTAATCAAGTTTCAAACATGAATATGAAAAATTAAGCATCTATCCTTCTTAGTCACTCCAATATGTAGCTCTTGGGAGGGTTTTTGAAATTTCCATGCTTGAAAACCAAAAACCACTTCTCTTCATGCATGCTTGACTTCATAAGACATAGTTTAGGGGTAGATACATGATTTTCCTGCTAGTTTGAATATGTCTAGACCTTGTTTATCAATTTAATTGAATGCTTACTATATGACATGAGGAGACCTTGGTTTTAATTTTTTTATACCCATTTGAATCTTCGTCAAATCCTAGGTTTGTTGACCAAGATTTGAACAAGTTTAAAACATGAATATGAAAAAGTAAGCATGTATCCTTCTTAGTCACTCCAAAATGAAGCTCTTGGGAGGGTTTTTGAAATTTCCATGTTTGAAACCAAAAACCACATATCTTCATGCTTGACTTCATGAGACAGAGTTTAGGGTTAGGGGGTAGATACATGATTTCTCTGGTTTGAATATATCTAGACCTTGTTTATCAACTTAATTGAATGCTTACTATGTGACATAAGAAGACTATGTGCCTTGATTTTCCATTTTTTGTTTTTCCTGAATTTTTATGCCCATTTGAATCTTGGTCAAATCCTAGGTTTGACCATGATTTAAACAAGTTTAAAACATGAATATGAAAAATTAAGCATATATCCTTCTTAGTCACTCCAAAATGTAGATCTTGGTAGGGTTTTTGAAATTTCCATGTTTGAAACCAAAAACCACTTCTCTTCATGCATGCTTGACTTCATAAGATAGAGTTTAGGGATAGGGGTAGGTAGATACATGATGTTTCTGGTTTGAATATGTCTAGACCTTGTTTATCAACTTAATTGAATGCTTACTAGATGACATAAGATGACTATGTGCATTGGTTTTTCATTTTTTTGAATTTTTATGCCCATTTGAATCTTGGTCAAATCCTAGGTTTGACCATGATTTAATCAAGTTTCAAACATGAATATGAAAAATTAAGCATCTATCCTTCTTAGTCACTCCAATATGTAGCTCTTGGGAGGGTTTTTGAAATTTCCATGCTTGAAAACCAAAAACCACTTCTCTTCATGCATGCTTGACTTCATAAGACATAGTTTAGGGGTAGATACATGATTTTCCTGCTAGTTTGAATATGTCTAGCTAGACCTTGTTTATCAATTTAATTGAATGCTTACTATATGACATGAGCAGACCTTGGTTTTAATTTTTTTATACCCATTTGAATCTTCGTCAAATCCTAGGTTTGTTGACCAAGATTTGAACAAGTTTAAAACATGAATATGAAAAAGTAAGCATGTATCCTTCTTAGTCACTCCAAAATGAAGCTCTTGGGAGGGTTTTTGAAATTTCCATGTTTGAAACCAAAAACCACATATCTTCATGCTTGACTTCATGAGACAGAGTTTAGGGTTAGGGGTAGATACATGATTTCTCTGGTTTGAATATATCTAGACCTTGTTTATCAACTTAATTGAATGCTTACTATGTGACATAAGAAGACTATGTGCCTTGATTTTCCATTTTTTGTTTTTCCTGAATTTTTATGCCCATTTGAATCTTGGTCAAATCCTAGGTTTGACCATGATTTAAACAAGTTTAAAACATGAATATGAAAAATTAAGCATATATCCTTCTTAGTCACTCCAAAATGTAGATCTTGGTAGGGTTTTTGAAATTTCCATGTTTGAAACCAAAAACCACTTCTCTTCATGCATGCTTGACTTCATAAGATAGAGTTTAGGGATAGGGGTAGGTAGATACATGATGTTTCTGGTTTGAATATGTCTAGACCTTGTTTATCAACTTAATTGAATGCTTACTAGATGACATAAGATGACTATGTGCATTGGTTTTTCATTTTTTTGAATTTTTATGCCCATTTGAATCTTGGTCAAATCCTAGGTTTGACCATGATTTAATCAAGTTTCAAACATGAATATGAAAAATTAAGCATCTATCCTTCTTAGTCACTCCAATATGTAGCTCTTGGGAGGGTTTTTGAAATTTCCATGCTTGAAAACCAAAAACCACTTCTCTTCATGCATGCTTGACTTCATAAGACATAGTTTAGGGGTAGATACATGATTTTCCTGCTAGTTTGAATATGTCTAGACCTTGTTTATCAATTTAATTGAATGCTTACTATATGACATGAGCAGACCTTGGTTTTAATTTTTTTATACCCATTTGAATCTTCGTCAAATCCTAGGTTTGTTGACCAAGATTTGAACAAGTTTAAAACATGAATATGAAAAAGTAAGCATGTATCCTTCTTAGTCACTCCAAAATGAAGCTCTTGGGAGGGTTTTTGAAATTTCCATGTTTGAAACCAAAAACCACATATCTTCATGCTTGACTTCATGAGACAGAGTTTAGGGTTAGGGGGTAGATACATGATTTCTCTGGTTTGAATATATCTAGACCTTGTTTATCAACTTAATTGAATGCTTACTATGTGACATAAGAAGACTATGTGCCTTGATTTTCCATTTTTTGTTTTTCCTGAATTTTTATGCCCATTTGAATCTTGGTCAAATCCTAGGTTTGACCATGATTTAATCAAGTTTCAAACATGAATATGAAAAATTAAGCATCTATCCTTCTTAGTCACTCCAATATGTAGCTCTTGGGAGGGTTTTTGAAATTTCCATGCTTGAAAACCAAAAACCACTTCTCTTCATGCATGCTTGACTTCATAAGACATAGTTTAGGGGTAGATACATGATTTTCCTGCTAGTTTGAATATGTCTAGACCTTGTTTATCAATTTAATTGAATGCTTACTATATGACATGAGCAGACCTTGGTTTTAATTTTTTTATACCCATTTGAATCTTCGTCAAATCCTAGGTTTGTTGACCAAGATTTGAACAAGTTTAAAACATGAATATGAAAAAGTAAGCATGTATCCTTCTTAGTCACTCCAAAATGAAGCTCTTGGGAGGGTTTTTGAAATTTCCATGTTTGAAACCAAAAACCACATATCTTCATGCTTGACTTCATGAGACAGAGTTTAGGGTTAGGGGTAGATACATGATTTCTCTGGTTTGAATATATCTAGACCTTGTTTATCAACTTAATTGAATGCTTACTATGTGACATAAGAAGACTATGTGCCTTGATTTTCCATTTTTTGTTTTTCCTGAATTTTTATGCCCATTTGAATCTTGGTCAAATCCTAGGTTTGACCATGATTTAAACAAGTTTAAAACATGAATATGAAAAATTAAGCATATATCCTTCTTAGTCACTCCAAAATGTAGATCTTGGTAGGGTTTTTGAAATTTCCATGTTTGAAACCAAAAACCACTTCTCTTCATGCATGCTTGACTTCATAAGATAGAGTTTAGGGATAGGGGTAGGTAGATACATGATGTTTCTGGTTTGAATATGTCTAGACCTTGTTTATCAACTTAATTGAATGCTTACTAGATGACATAAGATGACTATGTGCATTGGTTTTTCATTTTTTTGAATTTTTATGCCCATTTGAATCTTGGTCAAATCCTAGGTTTGACCATGATTTAATCAAGTTTCAAACATGAATATGAAAAATTAAGCATCTATCCTTCTTAGTCACTCCAATATGTAGCTCTTGGGAGGGTTTTTGAAATTTCCATGCTTGAAAACCAAAAACCACTTCTCTTCATGCATGCTTGACTTCATAAGACATAGTTTAGGGGTAGATACATGATTTTCCTGCTAGTTTGAATATGTCTAGACCTTGTTTATCAATTTAATTGAATGCTTACTATATGACATGAGCAGACCTTGGTTTTAATTTTTTTATACCCATTTGAATCTTCGTCAAATCCTAGGTTTGTTGACCAAGATTTGAACAAGTTTAAAACATGAATATGAAAAAGTAAGCATGTATCCTTCTTAGTCACTCCAAAATGAAGCTCTTGGGAGGGTTTTTGAAATTTCCATGTTTGAAACCAAAAACCACATATCTTCATGCTTGACTTCATGAGACAGAGTTTAGGGTTAGGGGGTAGATACATGATTTCTCTGGTTTGAATATATCTAGACCTTGTTTATCAACTTAATTGAATGCTTACTATGTGACATAAGAAGACTATGTGCCTTGATTTTCCATTTTTTGTTTTTCCTGAATTTTTATGCCCATTTGAATCTTGGTCAAATCCTAGGTTTGACCATGATTTAAACAAGTTTAAAACATGAATATGAAAAATTAAGCATATATCCTTCTTAGTCACTCCAAAATGTAGATCTTGGTAGGGTTTTTGAAATTTCCATGTTTGAAACCAAAAACCACTTCTCTTCATGCATGCTTGACTTCATAAGATAGAGTTTAGGGATAGGGGTAGGTAGATACATGATGTTTCTGGTTTGAATATGTCTAGACCTTGTTTATCAACTTAATTGAATGCTTACTAGATGACATAAGATGACTATGTGCATTGGTTTTTCATTTTTTTTGAATTTTTATGCCCATTTGAATCTTGGTCAAATCCTAGGTTTGACCATGATTTAATCAAGTTTCAAACATGAATATGAAAAATTAAGCATCTATCCTTCTTAGTCACTCCAATATGTAGCTCTTGGGAGGGTTTTTGAAATTTCCATGCTTGAAAACCAAAAACCACTTCTCTTCATGCATGCTTGACTTCATAAGACATAGTTTAGGGGTAGATACATGATTTTCCTGCTAGTTTGAATATGTCTAGACCTTGTTTATCAATTTAATTGAATGCTTACTATATGACATGAGCAAACCTTGGTTTTAATTTCTTTTATACCCATTTGAATCTTCGTCAAATCCTAGGTTTGTTGACCAAGATTTGAACAAGTTTAAAACATGAATATGAAAAAGTAAGCATGTATCCTTCTTAGTCACTCCAAAATGAAGCTCTTGGGAGGGTTTTTGAAATTTCCATGTTTGAAACCAAAAACCACATATCTTCATGCTTGACTTCATGAGACAGAGTTTAGGGTTAGGGGGTAGATACATGATTTCTCTGGTTTGAATATATCTAGACCTTGTTTATCAACTTAATTGAATGCTTACTATGTGACATAAGAAGACTATGTGCCTTGATTTTCCATTTTTTGTTTTTCCTGAATTTTTATGCCCATTTGAATCTTGGTCAAATCCTAGGTTTGACCATGATTTAAACAAGTTTAAAACATGAATATGAAAAATTAAGCATATATCCTTCTTAGTCACTCCAAAATGTAGATCTTGGTAGGGTTTTTGAAATTTCCATGTTTGAAACCAAAAACCACTTCTCTTCATGCATGCTTGACTTCATAAGATAGAGTTTAGGGATAGGGGTAGGTAGATACATGATGTTTCTGGTTTGAATATGTCTAGACCTTGTTTATCAACTTAATTGAATGCTTACTAGATGACATAAGATGACTATGTGCATTGGTTTTTCATTTTTTTGAATTTTTATGCCCATTTGAATCTTGGTCAAATCCTAGGTTTGACCATGATTTAATCAAGTTTCAAACATGAATATGAAAAATTAAGCATCTATCCTTCTTAGTCACTCCAATATGTAGCTCTTGGGAGGGTTTTTGAAATTTCCATGCTTGAAAACCAAAAACCACTTCTCTTCATGCATGCTTGACTTCATAAGACATAGTTTAGGGGTAGATACATGATTTTCCTGCTAGTTTGAATATGTCTAGCTAGACCTTGTTTATCAATTTAATTGAATGCTTACTATATGACATGAGCAGACCTTGGTTTTAATTTTTTTATACCCATTTGAATCTTCGTCAAATCCTAGGTTTGTTGACCAAGATTTGAACAAGTTTAAAACATGAATATGAAAAAGTAAGCATGTATCCTTCTTAGTCACTCCAAAATGAAGCTCTTGGGAGGGTTTTTGAAATTTCCATGTTTGAAACCAAAAACCACATATCTTCATGCTTGACTTCATGAGACAGAGTTTAGGGTTAGGGGTAGATACATGATTTCTCTGGTTTGAATATATCTAGACCTTGTTTATCAACTTAATTGAATGCTTACTATGTGACATAAGAAGACTATGTGCCTTGATTTTCCATTTTTTGTTTTTCCTGAATTTTTATGCCCATTTGAATCTTGGTCAAATCCTAGGTTTGACCATGATTTAAACAAGTTTAAAACATGAATATGAAAAATTAAGCATATATCCTTCTTAGTCACTCCAAAATGTAGATCTTGGTAGGGTTTTTGAAATTTCCATGTTTGAAACCAAAAACCACTTCTCTTCATGCATGCTTGACTTCATAAGATAGAGTTTAGGGATAGGGGTAGGTAGATACATGATGTTTCTGGTTTGAATATGTCTAGACCTTGTTTATCAACTTAATTGAATGCTTACTAGATGACATAAGATGACTATGTGCATTGGTTTTTCATTTTTGTGAATTTTTATGCCCATTTGAATCTTGGTCAAATCCTAGGTTTGACCATGATTTAATCAAGTTTCAAACATGAATATGAAAAATTAAGCATCTATCCTTCTTAGTCACTCCAATATGTAGCTCTTGGGAGGGTTTTTGAAATTTCCATGCTTGAAAACCAAAAACCACTTCTCTTCATGCATGCTTGACTTCATAAGACATAGTTTAGGGGTAGATACATGATTTTCCTGCTAGTTTGAATATGTCTAGACCTTGTTTATCAATTTAATTGAATGCTTACTATATGACATGAGCAGACCTTGGTTTTAATTTTTTTATACCCATTTGAATCTTCGTCAAATCCTAGGTTTGTTGACCAAGATTTGAACAAGTTTAAAACATGAATATGAAAACGTAAGCATCTATCCTTCTTAGTCACTCCAAAATGAAGCTCTTGGGAGGGTTTTTGAAATTTCCATGTTTGAAACCAAAAACCACTTCTCTTCATGCATGCTTGACTTCATAAGACATAGTTTAGGGTTAGGGGGTAGATACATGATTTTCTACTAGTTTGAATATGTCTAGACCTTGTTTATCAATTTAATTGAATGCTTACTATATATGACATAAGAGACTATGTACCTTGGTTTTAATTTTTTTATACCCATTTGATTCTCCGTCAAATCCTAGGTTTGTTGACCATAGATTTGAACAAGTTTAAAACATGAATATGAAAAATGTAAGCATGTATCGCTTCTTAATTAGTCACTCCAAAATGAAGCTCTTGGGAGGGTTTTTGAAATTTCCATGTTTGAAACCAAAAACCACTTCTTCTCTTCATGCTTGACTTCATAAGACAGGGTTTAGGGATATATAGGGGGTAGATACATGATTTTTCTGGTTTGAATATGTCTAGACCTTGTTTATCAACTTAATTGAATGCTTACTATATGACATAAGAAGACTATGTGTCTTGATTTTTCATTTTTTTTTTAAATTTATGCCCATTTGAATCTTGGTCAAATCCTAGGTTTGACCATGATTTAAACAAGTTTAAAACATGAATATGAAAATTAAGCATGTATCCTTCATAGTCACTCCAAAATGAAGCTCTTGAGAGGGTTTTTGAAATTTCCATGTTTGAAACCAAAAAACCACGTACTTCTCTTCATGCTTGACTTCATAAGACAGAGTTTGGGGTTAGGGGTAGCTTGATACATGATTTTTCTCGTTTGAATATGTCTAGACCTTGTTTA
Source organism: Lolium rigidum (assembly GCF_022539505.1). Lineage (NCBI taxonomy): Eukaryota > Viridiplantae > Streptophyta > Magnoliopsida > Poales > Poaceae > Lolium > Lolium rigidum. Next base: position 120,632 of record NC_061514.1, on the reverse strand, counting down.
TCAACTTAATTGAATGCTTACTATATATGACATAAGAAGACTATGTGCATTGGTTTTTCATTTTATTGTTTTTTTTAATTTCATGCCCATTTGAATCTTGGTCAAATCCTAGGTTTGACCATGATTTAAACAAGTTGAAAACATGAATATGAAAAATTAAGCATATATCCTTCTTAGTCACTCCAAAATGTAGATCTTGGTAGGGTTTTTGAAATTTCCATGTTTGAAACCAAAAACCACTTCTCTTCATGCATGCTTGACTTCATAAGATAGAGATTAGGGATAGGGGTAGGTAGATACATGATGTTTCTGGTTTGAATATGTCTAGACCTTGTTTATACTCTTCTTAATTAGTCACTCCAAAATGAAGCTCTTTGTAATATCCCAGGTATTGGGGTTACAAAAATAGAGGAAACAGATGTGTGCATTGCATTCATGCATAGAAAATCTGGGGAATTTTCGCGCTTTAAAGTAAAACAGTCACAGTAATTGAAGTTTCACTTGACCTTGGTGGAACTGAAGTAGCTCATCAAGTCAAGCGCTAAAAACCTCAATGTGACTTTGTTAAAACTTTGTTTTGGGTAGAGATGATTTGATCTTAGGGGTTAGATCAAATGGAACTAATAATTAACACAACAACACTCTATCCAATGATCAATTGCTTGATCTCATAAAAGATCATAATATGGAATTCCTTGTCATAGCATATGAACACCAAGTCAACTGCAAACCAAGTAACAATAAAATGGAGAAACCATTCTTCACTTATCTTTTCCATGTCTTAAACTAATCCTTGATCCTACCATGAACCTCATGGTATTCATTCTATCTCATTCTTGGAAACAAGACCAGGAGATAAACTCTAGAAATATATAATCCTCTCTACTACATATTAATATACATCAAACCTAGAGAGGTGAGAGTTCTATGATAATTATTAGAGAAGCAATAACAAACCTGGAGCTAAACCTTGGATATGCATCCATGTATTCAAATCATCATCTTTCAGAGAAACCCTAGGATGTTATTCAAGACAATCCCTAGAAATATAGAAACCATTTATGCTAAACATAGATATTGATGATCACATGAACCTCTATGGAGTCTAACCATAGGTTAGTATTAAAGACCTTTCCAAATGAGAGAGACCAATCATAAAAATCATAGCTTTACCTATTTAAGAATAAGTGACAACCATTGAACAAAAGCATTAGGAGTTAAACCATATCATTTGGGAGTGGTGAGATAGCCAATGCCAAATGGAGTAAGATCATATCTATGAAATGATGAAGTGAAGTAGCAACTAATCCAACTAAGCATCTAGGTGGAGACTTAACCCTTTATTATCTAATGATATCTTGTGAACATACCATAAACTCTAGAATGATCCATTCCTAAATAAGAGAGCTCAAGATCCGATGTTACACTCAAGTTAGTTGAGAAGACACGTGGATTCAAGGGAGAGATTTATTCAAATATCCAAATGGTTAAACCATCATTCCTTGAGTAAAACCCTAATAGGATAAGTAGATATCATTCACCACATGAAGTCATAGGGAGGTAACTAGTAAGCAACCCTAGACTTATATCCCAACCTTTACTTGTGAACCACTTGGTGATCACAATCAGAATCCTACCATATCTATAGTTCATAAATTAAAGAACCTAAGAAAACCTTAGAGTAACACTCCATACTTATAAGGAGAAGAAACCATGTATCCATATGACCAAAGTTAACTATAAAAAGAACTATAACCAATGAAGTTACTTAAATGATAAATTGAGGTTAACAATAGAAGCCAATTGGTAGAAGATAAAACTAATTCTCAATATCATAGTAATTAGAGGAGAACACAAAATTGTTAAGTAAACAACCACCTTATCATGGTTAGGGGAGATTAAACCCTAGCAAATACAATATAGTGTCATCTCAATTCTACAACTCAGAATTATATCTCAAACCTAGTTGTGAATCACTTGGGTGATTACAATTATAAAACCAGACCATAATTGAGATTTGAACCAAGTACCATTAGGTGAATATAATTGGAACCTAGAATTGCTCATTAATTAAATCCTATGCTTCAGCTTATAAAACATAAGAGCCACTTAATGCTAAGTACCATAATTAAAACCATATAAGTAGGGATCAACCATTAATCTTTGTAACCAAGATCAATCATGATGGAACCAATATCTACTTAGATCCTTTCAAATATAAAGATAATATGAACTTTAATAAAAGGGGTTATGATAGAAACTATAAAACACTAAAACATAGGAACTCACATAAAATCATGTGCAAGTGATCAACTCTTCAAATATGAAGCCAAGTCCTCATACTAACTTACAAAACAATTGGGATAAGAATAATCAACCCTAATTATCCAACATGGAATTGCATCATAAATGAGAAAGAGAATTAAAATAAATGTCTAAATTCTTGTCTAATTAAAAATTAGAGCAAAAGCTCCCATATATTTGTGTTTATTCAAAAATAATACAATAATACAATGATCATGAATTAGACCTCATGAAATACAAATTGATAAACATCTGCAAAACAGACAAGAATTCAAATTTGAATTAAAACCAGAATTCAAAACAAGAAATAAAACAGAAAAATAAATAAAAGAGATAAAGGAGAGGAGGCTTACCTGGACCTTACCAGCCGACCCAGCCTCAAGCAGTAGCCCAGACAGCCGAGCTCAAAGAACGCAGCCCAGCAGCAGCCTGGCCCAACCCACCATACCCCTTCGCCAAAAGAACAGAGGGAGGAGTCATCCTCATCCTCTTCGTGCGCATGGAGGACAGCACGACGGCGTGCTCCTCTTCCCCTCTCGCTGGCGACCTCCCCTTGATCGACGGTGTGACGAGGCACGCATCCCTCACCGTATAAAAGCTCCCCGACGAAACCTAGTCTCCGATTTCTTCCTCTTCTGCCCAAATTTCATCCCGGATGAAACCCTAGCGCGACCGACCGCCGGCCATCGCCGTCGATGGAGACATTCCCGAGCCAAGCCGTGACCACCCACGTGACCGCCATGCTCGACATCATCACCAGGTAGGAGGAATCAAGCCAACGCGCCCGCGAGTCGACCCCACCCGGTCGTCTTCCCCGACGACGGGAGCGACCAACTCCCGCGGTGCCGCCCGCCATAGACCTCACCAACGAGCTCTACACGTTCCCGGTGAGCTCCTCAATCTCCCGAGTAGCTCGCTTTGCTCGATCTTGCCCCGTAGCTTCGCCGCGTCGTTCGCCTGCAAGCTCCGCCACTTCGCCTCGCCGCCGGCCACTTTCCGATGACCAATAGAGAGCGGCGCCGCCATCATTAGGTTCCCCAGCATGCCGCGGTTTGATTAGGTGTAGTCGCCCGTCCTGGGGAGCAGCCTAGCGCCGGCGCCGTCGGCCGATCGACCGCCGGCCGGCAGCCTCGTGCCACGCCGCCGATTTTGACTTTGGTCAAATACCGCGTGGCAGCCGACGTGGACCGTTGGCCCACTTGTCCGTGGCTCCGGGTGAAACTAACCCGGGTACATTTAGTTAATTTCTTGTTTTAAATTTAAACCCCTTAAATTATCGCAACTTTACATGAATTTATAAAATTCATTTTAACTCTGAAAAATATGAATGAGATATCAAAATTCCTAGAAAAGTAAACTCTGTCCAATAAAAATATAACATGAAATTTTTATTTTTAATAAAAATTTAATTGTTATAAACTTAATCATTAAACCTTCTCTTTTATCCTAAATTTAATTAAAATCCAATAATTAGGAAAATCTTATAAAATAAATAAAAACCAGTAAGAAAATAAAGAAAACATTAAAGCTATTTTCTTTATTTTTTCTAATTTGTTAAATCCTTATTAGAAGGATTTAAAACCCTGATTAGTAATTACCCTAATTATTAATTCATTAAAAATAATAAATGCCAAACCCAACATTATTTTATTTCTAAATTATTAATAACTTCAATTTCCTTATTGAAGTTATTAATCCTAGAATTATAGGGTAACTAGAAAAACCTAGTTCCATATGGTAAAAATACAGGAATTCATCATTTCATGTGAAATCATAAAACCCTAATCCAATTAGAAACCCTAAGTCCAATCATTCATTTGAAACCCAATTTACTTCAAAAAACCAAAAACCTAGATCCTCACAGGTGACCACCGTGTTTTATTTTCATACATAGCACCATCGTAGCAACTAAACACTAGCCTTGGTCACATAAAATGTAGGAGACCTAGCACTAATAAGATGGATATCCCATGTGTTCATCTTATCAAACCTAGATGATCAGATAGGAACACCTAAGTCTAAACCTTGGTCCTATCCTCAAAATGATCAACCTTATTCATTCCTATTTAGCATCACACCATTGTGATGAACCCTAACGACAACCATACCTACTATTTTACCTTACATAACCCTGTTCCACTAAACCCTACCAGTGTGAGATACTTATGAACCACCCTATTTAGGAAACCACCATTCCTTACTTAATGAAACCAACAACAAAACCTAGACAACCACAACCCTAATAGTTATACTTCTTATTATCTAAGAAGTATGTTCTTCAAAAGTTATTCTTTTGAAGAAAATAAGGAATCATCACCAACCCTGCTTATAAGGACCTATAAACCCTAGGCAGCTATCATTAGCAAGATAAACCAACCTTGATAGCATCTATGCATAAATAATTGCTTTAGATGCCTAGGTTTAATTCAACCATACAAGCCCTAGTAGTTGATGAATCCAACATAGTTGGGATCCATCTAATAATTACTCCAGAAACTAGTAGAAACCATAGTCAACCATAGAACCCCACCAACCTAATTATCATACTTGTTCATTATTAAAGATCGTGTTCTTCAAAAGTTATTCTTTAGAAATATATAATAAGTAATCATCAACCATGCAATATAGGACTTAAAATTGACAACTACTTTTTACTTATTATACAACTACTATTCATGGGTGTGTATGATTGTTACTATGCATTTTACCACCTGCTTATGAACCTAAAACAACACAACCCTGAATAAGAACCTTGTTTGTGAATCACTCTAAAAGTACAACACACCCTGAACTAATCATTACCATTCACTAAATCTAAATCATCGGGGTTAGAACACGCTTAGAACGATTGCATCTCATTCTTATGCATTATTGCATCCTTGCCAATCTTTTAAACATCGTCCTTACCGGACGATGATGATATTTCAGAATTTGGAGTTATTGCGTATCGAAGACCTTGCCTGCATAATCTTGCAGTCAAGAAAGGCAAGTTCATCACTTGCTCATGTCATTTGAGTATTTCTATCAAATTACTTGCAAAGTATTATGGTTATCACTATTGCATAAAAATCAAAACCACTACTTTCATAACTATGAATATGACTATGTGGTGGGCAATGGAACCATGGATTGTGTTGATATGGTGGAGGTTCCATTGCACGGGTTTATATCCATCTAGGATTAAACAACAAATGTCGCCAAGTGATTCTTGTGCCGTAATATCCGTGTTAACCATAAGATCCGGAGTGGGACGGAGTAGTCAAAAGTGTTTCCACCTCTCGTTCATCAACGGATGCGCTTTACCGTAGACACTTGTATCCGTCTGGCGGCAAGCGGTAGGCTGGGGAAGCCTTAAGTCCCCACGGCACGGTCCGTAGACACTTGTCGTTCGAAGAACAAGCGGTAGGCTGGGGAAGCCTTAAGTCCCCACGGTATTGCGGTCTATGAGGGATTGTAAGGTGTCCGGAACGGTCTATCCATGATGATAGGGGAAGGCATATGAATGCCCGGAACGGTCTCATCATGGATATAGGGGAGGACAATCTTACAAAAGGGTGGGTGTTCGAGGTAGCGGAGGAACATGATTGGCTAGACCTTATACCGGGCCTCACACCATAGGAAGTGTGGACGGGTTGCGCGCCCGGTTGGCACCAAGGTTAAGATCTCTTATGGGTAAAGCAACACACCTCTGCAGAGTGTAAAGAACCGTGACTCGTCACTCCTCGTTCCGGGATAAGGAAGCTGCGAACGCGGCCGGAAAGGAGCTCCATGAAGTTCTAGTAAACCGGTGAAGGCCGACGGACATAGCTCTTTTGAATAAAAGCAACCTCTTGAAGAAATGATTATGAAAACCTGCATTGGTATTAGACTTTACTGGTCTAATGCCGTAGCTAGTGCATTAAACACCTCTTTCCTATAATGAACTTGTTGAGTACGCTCGTACTCATCCCACTCTTAAATCCCCGCTAGATATGGAAGCATCGAAGGAGGATCTACGAGTGCAACTTGAAGACCGAGGAGTCAACAACTACTTCAAGGGACAGGAACTCGTCAAAAGAGTCGATACCACATCCAACAAGGAGAAACCTAGATTAGCAATAGAAAGGAACTAGCTTCCTAAACTTAGCTCCTATTTAGCTAGAATCTATTCATAGCCTCTGGAGCTAGTTAAATACTCTACAAGTAGAGTTCGTGTTAGGACTAGACCACGAGTCGTTCTTCTGGAGTTTATTTGCAGTTTTACCTCATTGTAAAGTAGGAGGCTGTGATGATCTTATGTAAAGAGTCTGTATGTAATTCTATAGACATGCCTTGGACCCGCATATGTTTCGTTGTACCACTGCGAGCGATATAATACTAGTGGAACGGTGTTTCATTGGTGTTATATCGGACTTGCATACTACACCATGCGATGGTATGCTGGGTCACCACAGTTGGTATCAGAGCAAATGCTTTGACCTTAGGATTAAAACCCTTTAAAGGAGACCTATAGGATTGGTAGTGTCTATAAGAAGTTGTCCTAGGTAAACCAAATCTTTTTATGACTTGAGATGGATATTCACTTGAGAATAATCCTGACACACTTGAGTCAACATTTCTTACCTATATTTCCTAAGTAAGGTTAGTTAACTAATCCCAAACATATAGTACACCATGAAGTCCTCAAACAATAGATGAGTAGACCCCAGTTGGTATACAATACATGGTAGTCCAAAGAGAGGATACAACCATAAGGAAGATATCCTATTGGAAGATGTGTACCAACAAATGTTATGGTTAAATAGAGTTATCTAGACCTATAATAGGAGTGATATCAAGTAATGAAGATATGTGTAGAAGAAAAATATCCTATTAGAAGGTGTAAACTAATACAATTTATGGGTAAGTAAATTATCTAGATATATGAAACAACTGATAGTAAATAATAACTATGAGACATATGAAGTAGTATAGACCATGATGAGTCAATCATGGAAGGTAAGTAAGAGAGATAGGAAAATAATATGCCTACTTACATGGTAGAAATAGAAATCATATATGATTCACCTGAGAATCATTATGTGATGGATTAAAACATCATAAATATCTAGGAGAAGTACAATAAGAAGTCAAGTGCTAAACAATAGTGCAAGAATTGTGTTCCAAAAATATGGGAAGTGTGCCAAGCACATCATGTCCATAGTCTCGTGATAGCATAAACACTTGGAAGTATAAGAGCTATATTTTCATAGTAATGTGTTTAGAGTAGGAATGTTAGAACCTAGACCTATCATAGGAACTAGTCCTCAATAACACTTATATATTGTATAACACTTTGTTGTACTTCCAAAGAAAATTAGGTTAACCACAACTATCCTGGACCATTTTGTTTCAAGTTTATCTCATTGCAAATGTGCAATTAAGGTAAAGGTTGAGACAAATAGTAGAATTCCCTATATTCGTGCTAAGTATCACGATATAAACCTATAATATGTGGTGTTATATACTACACATCAGAGCCTGATGTTTAGAGATGTCTTACTCAACTATTTTATTCAGGCTTATGATGGTGTGTATTATATGCACAAAGCTGAATCTTCTTGGATTTTATTGAAGTTTCATTGATTGACTAGATCCATACATGAAGTTTGACTTTGGTATGCAAATGCATGTTGCAATATCAAGTCCTTACTTGATGCTATAGATCTAGAGGGTAATGGTATTCGTGTGAGGAAGTGACGAATTCTGACGATTCTGAAGACAAGATGATGGTTCATCAGAAGAAGGAAACAAAATTGTGGGAAGCAACCACAATATTCAGAAGGAAGTACAATCAGAAACTCATGCTTTACCTCAACAGAGGAGTACTTTAGTACATAGGAAGCATGAAGGTGAGAAATATGATGACTGTGGAGTAATAGAAGTAGAACCATAGTCATTATGGAAGAGGGAATGCATGGGAAATCACTTAGGATACTATATTCATAGTGTCAGCTAGTGGATTTCATGCAAAATAAACCCTGAATGAAGGAAGATAATTTGTGAAACCATGGCAGATATAAGAAGACCATAATTGATATCAGAAGACCACAATTGGTATAGGATCAATACTGCGAGATAAAGCAGAAGATGTCTCGTCCAGTTGATCAGAACCTATAATAGAATCCATTTTTTTTAGATATCAAATAGCCACAGTTGGTATAATCACCACAGCCGATATCAGTTGGGAATACAAATAGTTCACGATTTAATTAATTATAACAAAAGTTTGTGAACAAATAAAAATCCTGTCAGCCAAATAACTATAACTTATAATCATTTAGTTGAAGGATTCACATTGGATGTCCACAATTGAGTGGATACACCACATAGATTCTTCCCAAGAACTTAGTAGATATAAACCATACGCTACACCTAGACCAATATTCTAACCATCAATCCAATGGTTGGAATAAAAGGAATTGAAGACCATAAGAAAACTCTAAGGGGTAGAGTAAAGATTGAGTTGGATGTACAATAACTCAATATTCTGAGCAGGATAGATGAAGAAGGTCTGAACTGAGAGGAAGTTTGATCTTATTTTCATAAGATTATTGAACAATACCTTCAGAAGGAGGTCAGACCAGAAGCCGAGGTTCATATTTCGAGGACGTAAGAAGTGGATTATAACTTGAGCAAGTGAGTAATATCTACTCAGAAGTACTTAAGCTCAAGTAAGTCAAAGATAAAGAAGTTGGACGAAGGAAATATCAGAGACCAAATATAGCTTAAGGAAGTCAAAGACTGCAGGGATTTGACCATAGCAGAACCAGAGACAACATGAAAGATTCCTTTCATGGAACCTAAATGAATCTAAAGAGTCATAGGTATCAATTATAAACCATGATTGGATGGACTAAATGAGTCTAATCCATTCCTAGGAAAATAAACCATCACAACCATTTCCATGGTAAGTGCCTTACCAAGTACCGTTACTGCAATTTTGGTAGTAAGGGAAAAACAAAGACCTATTTTTTCAAATAGGAGATTGTTATCCAATTAGTCCTCAATTAAGACTGTCAGGACAAGAAGAAGTCCCAATCATTGAAGATTCAATGAGATCGGAAACAAGATTATAATAGTTGGAAGAAATCAATGAATCAAAGTAAGAGCCATGGTTCAGAGACAAGTATTATTAGATTCCAGAGAAAAATCATAGAACTGGAGTAAGAACTAGAGTTCGGAGACAAACCTTAATGGATTCCAGGAAGAATCTGGACAAGGGATATATTCAATTATATCCAGTGAGATCACTGTGGAGTTCTAGAAAAGTTTAAGTCTGAATAAGTCAGAACCACACTTCGGAAACGTGAGAGAGATCAAACTTCGAGGACGAAGTTTAGTTTAAGGGGTAGAGACTGTAATATCCCAGGTATTGGGGTTACAAAAATAGAGGAAACAGATGTGTGCATTGCATTCATGCATAGAAAATCTGGGGAATTTTCGCGCTTTAAAGTAAAACAGTCACAGTAATTGAAGTTTCACTTGACCTTGGTGGAACTGAAGTAGCTCATCAAGTCAAGCGCTAAAAACCTCAATGTGACTTTGTTAAAACTTTGTTTTGGGTAGAGATGATTTGATCTTAGGGGTTAGATCAAATGGAACTAATAATTAACACAACAACACTCTATCCAATGATCAATTGCTTGATCTCATAAAAGATCATAATATGGAATTCCTTGTCATAGCATATGAACACCAAGTCAACCGCAAACCAAGTAACAATAAAATGGAGAAACCATTCTTCACTTATCTTTTCCATGTCTTAAACTAATCCTTGATCCTACCATGAACCTCATGGTATTCATTCTATCTCATTCTTGGAAACAAGACCAGGAGATAAACTCTAGAAATATATAATCCTCTCTACTACATATTAATATACATCAAACCTAGAGAGGTGAGAGTTCTATGATAATTATTAGAGAAGCAATAACAAACCTGGAGCTAAACCTTGGATATGCATCCATGTATTCAAATCATCATCTTTCGGAGAAACCCTAGGATGTTATTCAAGACAATCCCTAGAAATATAGAAACCATTTATGCTAAACATAGATATTGATGATCACATGAACCTCTATGGAGTCTAACCATAGGTTAGTATTAAAGACCTTTCCAAATGAGAGAGACCAATCATAAAAATCATAGCTTTACCTATTTAAGAATAAGTGACAACCATTGAACAAAAGCATTAGGAGTTAAACCATATCATTTGGGAGTGGTGAGATAGCCAATGCCAAATGGAGTAAGATCATATCTATGAAATGATGAAGTGAAGTAGCAACTAATCCAACTAAGCATCTAGGTGGAGACTTAACCCTTTATTATCTAATGATATCTTGTGAACATACCATAAACTCTAGAATGATCCATTCCTAAATAAGAGAGCTCAAGATCTGATGTTACACTCAAGTTAGTTGAGAAGACACGTGGATTCAAGGGAGAGATTTATTCAAATATCCAAATGGTTAAACCATCATTCCTTGAGTAAAACCCTAATAGGATAAGTAGATATCATTCACCACATGAAGTCATAGGGAGGTAACTAGTAAGCAACCCTAGACTTATATCCCAACCTTTACTTGTGAACCACTTGGTGATCACAATCAGAATCCTACCATATCTATAGTTCATAAATTAAAGAACCTAAGAAAACCTTAGAGTAACACTCCATACTTATAAGGAGAAGAAACCATGTATCCATATGACCAAAGTTAACTATAAAAAGAACTATAACCAATGAAGTTACTTAAATGATAAATTGAGGTTAACAATAGAAGCCAATTGGTAGAAGATAAAACTAATTCTCAATATCATAGTAATTAGAGGAGAACACAAAATTGTTAAGTAAACAACCACCTTATCATGGTTAGGGGAGATTAAACCCTAGCAAATACAATATAGTGTCATCTCAATTCTACAACTCAGAATTATATCTCAAACCTAGTTGTGAATCACTTGGGTGATTACAATTATAAAACCAGACCATAATTGAGATTTGAACCAAGTACCATTAGGTGAATATAATTGGAACCTAGAATTGCTCATTAATTAAATCCTATGCTTCAGTTATAAAACATAAGAGCCACTTAATGCTAAGTACCATAATTAAAACCATATAAGTAGGGATCAACCATTAATCTTTGTAACCAAGATCAATCATGATGGAACCAATATCTACTTAGATCCTTTCAAATATAAAGATAATATGAACTTTAATAAAAGGGGTTATGATAGAAACTATAAAACACTAAAACATAGGAACTCACATAAAATCATGTGCAAGTGATCAACTCTTCAAATATGAAGCCAAGTCCTCATACTAACTTACAAAACAATTGGGATAAGAATAATCAACCCTAATTATCCAACATGGAATTGCATCATAAATGAGAAAGAGAATTAAAATAAATGTCTAAATTCTTGTCTAATTAAAAATTAGAGCAAAAGCTCCCATATATTTGTGTTTATTCAAAAATAATACAATAATACAATGATCATGAATTAGACCTCATGAAATACAAATTGATAAACATCTGCAAAACAGACAAGAATTCAAATTTGAATTAAAACCAGAATTCAAAACAAGAAATAAAACAGAAAAATAAATAAAAGAGATAAAGGAGAGGAGGCTTACCTGGACCTTACCAGCCGACCCAGCCCAGCAGTAGCCCAGCAGTCGAGCCCAGCAACGCAGCCCAGCAGCAGCCTGGCCCAACCCACCATACCCCTTCGCCAAAAGAACAGAGGGAGGAGTCATCCTCATCCTCTTCGTGCGCATGGAGGACAGCACGACGGCGTGCTCCTCTTCCCCTCTCGCTGGCGACCTCCCCTTGATCGACGGTGTGACGAGGCACGCATCCCTCACCGTATAAAAGCTCCCCGACGAAACCTAGTCTCCGATTTCTTCCTCTTCTGCCCAAATTTCATCCCAGATGAAACCCTAGCGCGACCAGCTGCCGGCCATCGCCGTCGATGGAGACATTCCCAGGCCAAGCCGTGACCACCCACGTGACCGCCATGCTCGACATCATCACCAGGTAGGAGGAATCAAGCCAACGCGCCCGCAGTCGACCCCACCTGGTCGTCTTCCCCGACGACGGGAGCGACCAATTCCTGCGGTGCCGCCCGCCATAGACCTCACCAACGAGCTCTACACGTTCCTGGTGAGCTCCTCAATCTCCCGATAGCTCGCTTTGCTCGATCTTGCCCCGTAGCTTCGCCGCGTCGTTCGCCCGCAAGCTCCGCCACTTCGCCTCGCCGCCGGCCACTTTCCGATGACCAATAGAGAGCGGCGCCGCCATCATTAGGTTCCCCAGCATGCCGCGGTTTGATTAGGTGTAGTCGCCCGTCCTGGGGAGCAGCCTAGCGCCGGCGCCGTCGCTGACTGACCGCCGGCCAGTAGCCTCGTGCCACGCCAGCGATTTTGACTTTGGTCAAATACCGCGTGGCAGCCGACGTGGACCGTTGGCCCACTTGTCTGTGGCTCTGGGTGAAACTAACCCGGGTACATTTAGTTAATTTCTTGTTTTAAATTTAAACCCCTTAAATTATCGCAACTTTACATGAATTTATAAAATTCATTTTAACTCTGAAAAATATGAATGAGATATCAAAATTCCTAGAAAAGTAAACTCTGTCCAATAAAAATATAACATGAAATTTTTATTTTTAATAAAAATTTAATTGTTATAAACTTAATCATTAAACCTTCTCTTTTATCCTAAATTTAATTAAAATCCAATAATTAGGAAAATCTTATAAAATAAATAAAAACCAGTAAGAAAATAAAGAAAACATTAAAGCTATTTTCTTTATTTTTTCTAATTTGTTAAATCCTTATTAGAAGGATTTAAAACCCTGATTAGTAATTACCCTAATTATTAATTCATTAAAAATAATAAAATGCCAAATCCAACATTATTTTATTTCTAAATTATTAATAACTTCAATTTCCTTATTGAAGTTATTAATCCTAGAATTATAGGGTAACTAGAAAAACCTAGTTCCATATGGTATAAATACAGGAATTCATCATATCATGTGAAATCATAAAACCCTAATCCAATTAGAAACCCTAAGTCCAATCATTCATTTGAAACCCAATTTACTTCAAAAAACCAAAAACCTAGATCCTCACAGGTGACCACCGTGTTTTATTTTCATACATAGCACCATCGTAGCAACTAAACACTAGCCTTGGTCACATAAAATGTAGGAGACCTAGCACTAATAAGATGGATATCCCATGTGTTCATCTTATCAAACCTAGATGATCAGATAGGAACACCTAAGTCTAAACCTTGGTCCTATCCTCAAAATGATCAACCTTATTCATTCCTATTTAGCATCACACCATTGTGATGAACCCTAACAGCAACCATACCTACTATTTTACCTTACATAACCCTGTTCCACTAAACCCTACCAGTGTGAGATACTTATGAACCACCCTATTTAGGAAACCACCATTCCTTACTTAATGAAACCAACAACAAAACCTAGACAACCACAACCCTAATAGTTATACTTCTTATTATCTAAGAAGTATGTTCTTCAAAAGTTATTCTTTTGAAGAAAATAAGGAATCATCACCAACCCCGCTTATAAGGACCTATAAACCCTAGGCAGCTATCATTAGCAAGATAAACCAACCTTGATAGCATCTATGCATAAATAATTGCTTTAGATGCCTAGGTTTAATTCAACCATACAAGCCCTAGTAGTTGATGAATCCAACATAGTTGGGATCCATCTAATAATTACTCCAGAAACTAGTAGAAACCATAGTCAACCATAGAACCCCACCAACCTAATTATCATACTTGTTCATTATTAAAGATCGTGTTCTTCAAAAGTTATTCTTTAGAAATATATAATAAGTAATCATCAACCATGCAATATAGGACTTAAAATTGACAACTACTTTTTACTTATTATACAACTACTATTCATGGGTGTGTATGATTGTTACTATGCATTTTACCACCTGCTTATGAACCTAAAACAACACAACCCTGAATAAGAACCTTGTTTGTGAATCACTCTAAAAGTACAACACACCCCGAACTAATCATTACCATTCACTAAATCTAAATCATCGGGGTTAGAACACGCTTAGAACGATTGCATCTCATTCTTATGCATTATTGCATCCTTGCCAATCTTTTAAACATCGTCCTTACCGGACGATGATGATATTTCAGAATTTGGAGTTATTGCGTATCGAAGACCTTGCCTGCATAATCTTGCAGTCAAGAAAGGCAAGTTCATCACTTGCTCATGTCATTTGAGTATTTCTATCAAATTACTTGCAAAGTATTATGGTTATCACTATTGCATAAAAATCAAAACCACTACTTTCATAACTATGAATATGACTATGTGGTGGGCAATGGAACCATGGATTGTGTTGATATGGTGGAGGTTCCATTGCACGGGTTTATATCCATCTAGGATTAAACAACAAATGTCGCCGATGATTCTTGTGCTCGTAATATCCGTGTTAACCATAAGATCCGGAGTGGGACGGAGTAGTCAAAAGTGTTTCCACCTCTCGTTCATCAACGGATGCGCTTTACCGTAGACACTTGTATCTGTCGGCGGCAAGCGGTAGGCTGGGGAAGCCTTAAGTCCCCACGGCACGAGTCCGTAGACACTTGTCGTTCGAAGAACAAGCGGTAGGTCGGGGAAGCCTTAAGTCCCCACGGTATTGCGGTCTATGAGGGATTGTAAGGTGTCCGGAACGGTCTATCCATGATGATAGGGGAAGGCATATGAATGCCCGGAACGGTCTCATCATGGATATAGGGGAGGACAATCTTACAAAAGGGTGGGTGTTCGAGGTAGCGGAGGAACATGATTGGCTAGACCTTATACCGGGCCTCACACCATAGGAAGTGTGGACGGGTTGCGCGCCCGGTTGGCACCAAGGTTAAGATCTCTTATGGGTAAAGCAACACACCTCTGCAGAGTGTAAAGAACCGTGACCTGTCACTCCCTGTTCCGGGATAAGGAACTGCGAACGCGGCCGGAAAGGAGCTCCATGAAGTTCTAGTAAACCGGTGAAGGCTGACGGACATAGCTCTTTTGAATAAAAGCAACCTCTTGAAGAAATGATTATGAAAACCTGCATTGGTATTAGACTTTCTGGTCTAATGCCGTAGCTAGTGCATTAAACACCTCTTTCCTATAATGAACTTGTTGAGTACGCTCGTACTCATCCCACTCTTAAATCCCCTGCTTAGATATGGAAGCATCGAAGGAGGATCTACAGTGCAACTTGAAGACCGAGGAGTCAACAACTACTTCAAGGGACAGGAACCTGTCAGAAGAGTCAGATACCACATCCAACAAGGAGAAACCTAGATTAGCAATAGAAAGGAACTAGCTTCCTAAACTTAGCTCCTATTTAGCTAGAATCTATTCATAGCCTCTGGAGCTAGTTAAATACTCTACAAGTAGAGTTCGTGTTAGGACTAGACCACGAGTCGTTCTTCTGGAGTTTATTTGCAGTTTTACCTCATTGTAAAGTAGGAGGCTGTGATGATCTTATGTAAAGAGTCCGTATGTAATTCTATAGACATGCCTTGGACCCGCATATGTTTCTGTTGTACCACTCTGAGCGATATAATACTAGTGGAACGGTGTTTCATTGGTGTTATATCAGACTTGCATACTACACCATGCAGTGGTATGCCGGGTCACCACACTCTTGGGTGGGGTTTTTGAAATTTCCATGTTTGAAACCAAAAACCAACTATCTTCATGCATGCTTGACTTCATGAGACAGAGTTTAGGGTTAGGGGGTAGATACATGATTTCTCTGGTTTGAATATGTCTAGACCTTGTTTATCAACTTAATTGAATGCTTACTATATGACATAAAAGACTATGTGTCTTGATTTTTCATTTTTTAAAATTATGCCCATTTGAATCTTCGTCAAATCCTAGGTTTGACCATGATTTAAACAAGTTTAAAACATGAATATGAAAATTAAGCATGTATCCTTCATAGTCACTCCAAAATGAAGCTCTTGAGAGGGTTTTTGAAATTTCCATGTTTGAAACCAAAAAACCACGTACTTCTCTCTTCATGCTTGACTTCATAAGACAGAGTTTGGGGTTAGGGGTAGCTTGATACATGATTTTTCTCGTTTGAATATGTCTAGACCTTGTTATCAACTTAATTGAATGCTTACTATATATATGACATAAGAATACTATGTGCATTGGTTTTTTATTTTATTGTTTTTTTTAATTTCATGCCCATTTGAATCTTGGTCAAATCCTAAGTTTGACCATGATTTAAACAAGTTGAAAACATGAATATGAAAAATTAAGCATATATCCTTCTTAGTCACTCCAAAATGAAGCTCTTGGGAGGGTTTTTGAAATTTCCATGTTTGAAACCAAAAACCAACTATCTTCATGCATGCTTGACTTCATGAGATAGAGTTTAGGGTTAGGGGGTAGATACATGATTTCTCTGGTTTGAATATGTCTAGACCTTGTTTATCAACTTAATTGAATGCTTACTATATGACATAAGAAGATTATGTGCCTTGATTTTTCATTTTTTTTAAATTATGCCCATTTGAATCTTGGTCAAATCCTAGGTTTGACCATGATTTAAACAAGTTTAAAACATGAATATGAAAATTAAGCATGTATCCTTCGTAGTCACTACAAAATGAAGCTCTTGAGAGGGTTTTTGAAATTTCCATGTTTGAAACCAAAAAACCACGTACTTCTCTTCATGCTTGACTTCATAAGACAGAGTTTGGGGTTAGGGGTAGCTTGATACATGACTTTTCTCGTTTGAATATGTCTAGACCTTATTATCAACTTAATTGAATGCTTACTATATATATGACATAAGAAGACTATGTGCATTGGTTTTTCATTTTATTGTTTTTTTAATTTTATGCCCATTTGAATCTTGGTCAAATCCTAGGCTTGACCATGATTTAAACAAGTTTAAAACATAAATATGAAAAATTAAGCATCTGTCCTTCTTAGCCACTCCAAATTGTAGCTCTTGGGAGGGTTTTTGAAATTTCCATGTTTGAAACCAAAAACCACATCTCTTGATGCTTGACTTCATAAGTCAGAGTTTAGGGATAGGGGGTAGATACATGATTTTTCTGGTTGAATATGTCTAAACCTTGTTGATCAACTTGAATGCTTACTATATGACATACGAAGACTATTTGCTAACGGAGGGAGTAAGCACTCTAGCTATGAAAAGTACCAAACGATGCATACCAAAATGATTTTTTTAGAGGAATACTAGTTCGGATTATATAATTTTATATTAGCAGGCCAAATCGAACCCCGTAGTTGGATTTTCAGAAATTGATCCGTAGTACTGGGCAAAACCCTAGTTTAGCTTATTTAATAATAGATTCGTAGGTCGATTTTTTTACGTTATTATTATTATTACTAGGAAGCACATGTGTTTGCCCGTCCAGTGAAACTCTTTCATTTCATTTTTCTTTTCCGCAAGGTCGGGAGTCGGAGGAAGAGGGATCACACGGGAGGAGACGAAGGGAGAGCAATCACGGGGCCCCACTTATTTATGGTGTCTATCCTTTTTCTAGTGATATTGACTGTTGTGCAGGGTTGTCAGTGCGCAGGGGGGTGCGACTCGTGCGAGCGAGCGAGAAAGGCCGAGAATGAGAGAGATTTTTTTTAGAGGGACAACCGAACGATCCTGAAGGACCCAGATTTCCAATACGCATCAGAGCGCAGCTTACAGCAGGACACAAAATTAACAGGAAATTACGTCTAAATCCCTAAGATTTACATGGTAGACCCCATGCTGAAAGCAAGAAATGCGATCGGGTCCTTAACAGCCACCGTCCGGATTGATCCTCGTCCTAGCCGGGGACGAACCACTTGGCGCGACCAAATCGCCATGGCTACAGAGCCTGCACACCATGGCCTACGAGCTGAGCTAGAAACGACCTGCCAAAACCGGCAGCCAACGGAGGTGGATAATTGGAGAGAGAGAGAGTGTGTGTGTGTTGATGCCTCTCTCTTGACAAAGAAGATGGCTGGGAGTTTGCCTACCTAGCGTACGTGACTTGTGCTCACTGAAGTGTGGGACCTCACGCACGTGACAGACTTGTTGCTCTAATAACTCGGGTGATCATTATACTCTATTAGTACATAGTTTCCTATGGATCCTTCTTAGTCACTCCAAAATGAAGCTCTTTGGGAGGGTTTTTGAAATTTCCATGTTTGAAACCAAAAACCACATATCTTCATGCGCTTGACTTCATGAGACAGAGTTTAGGGTTAGGGGGTAGATACATGATTTCTCTGGTTTGAATATGTCTAGACCTTGTTTATCAACTTAATTGAATGCTTACTATATGACATAAGAAGACTATGTGCCTATATTTTTCATTTTTTTAAATTTTGCCCATTTAAATCTTGGTCAAATCCTAGGTTTGACCATGATTTAAACAAGTTTAAAACATGGATATGAAAAACTAAGCATGTATCCTTCATAGTCACTCCAAAATGAAGCTCTTGAGAGGGTTTTTGAAATTGCCATGTTTGAAACCAAAAAACCGCGTACTTCTCTTCATGCTTGACTTCATAAGACAGAGTTTGGGGATAGGGGTAGCTTGATACATGAATTTTCTGGTTTGAATATGTCTAGACCTTGTTTATCAACTTAATTGAATGCTTACTAGATGACATAAGATGACTATGTGCATTGGTTTTTCATTTTATTGTTTTTTTTAATTTTTATGCCCATTTGAATCTTGGTCAAATCCTAGGTTTGACCATGATTTAAACAAGTTTAAAACATGAATATGAAAAATTAAGCATGTATCCTTCGTAGTCACTCCAAAATGAAGCTCGATCTTGAGAGGGTTTTTGAAATTTCCATGTTTGAAACCAAAAAACCACGCACTTCTCTTCATGCTAGACTTCATAAGATAGAGTTTGGGGTTAGGGGTAGCTTGATACATAAATTTTCTGGTTTGAATATGTCTAGACATTGTTTATCAACTTAATTGAATACTTACTAGATGACATAAGATGACTATGTGCATTGGTTTTTCATTTTTTTTTTTGAATTTTTATGCCCATTTGAATCTTGGTCAAATCCTAGATTTGACCATGATTTAATCAAGTTTAAAACATGAATATGAAAAATTAAGCATCTATCCTTCTTATTAGTCACTCCAATATGTAGCTCTTGGGAGGGGTTTTGAAATTTCCATGCTCTTGAAAACCAAAAACCACTTCTCTTCATGCATGCTTGACTTCATAAGACATAGTTTAGGGTTAGGGGGTATATAGATACATGATTTTCCTGCTAGTTTGAATATGTCTAGACCTTGTTTATCAATTTAATTGAATGCTCACTGTAACAACCCAACTTTTTGTGCATTGGTTTAATCTTTGAAATGCAAAATTTTGGGCCAACAAAAACTTTTTCTGTTTCTCAAAGTTGCCTGCATATAGTTTATCATGCTCATGCATTGTAGAGATTGTGTGTGCATTGCTTGTGAATGTTGTGTTGTGTGTGGATCCTTAAAACCCTAAGCCTACCTAATAATTTTTGGAATCCCTTTTCTTATTAGGGAGAAATTAAAATTTTCCATAAACCCTTGAGCATGTGTTTATGCCCACATAAGATCTCCTAAGATCTAGTTCTTCCTAATTATTCTCCTCCATATCTATTTCTTCTTTTATCCATTTTCAAATCTGAAACCTTCCAAGCAAGATGAAAATTGACTCATCACCTTGTTCACCAAGATTTGACTTGGATCATTTCTATGCGGCTACTCCAAAATTTTCGAAATTGAAATGGATGAGAATGACCATGCATGTCATGATCCTTATCTCTCCCTTGATCCTTCTATTCACTATTCCTCCACACCATCTCATACCCTAGTGCATGTGATCATGCTCACTTGTGATCTTCCTAGATCCTATTTATTGCAATTTCCACTCCCCCATATCTTTTTATTCTTTTCTCAAATTTGATCTCCGAAAATTCTCCAAGGTAGCACACCCCTTGACTTATCATATTTAGGCTCGAAACTATTTGGGAGCTCACATATGTGGCTCATTCAAAAATCCAAACTTGGTGAATAAGTGAGGATGGCCATGCCGGCTATGATCTCTTCCCTCTCTCTTGCTCATTCCCTTCACCCCCTCTCTTCACCAACATTCACACACGACCAGTGAGGGACCTCAGCACTCTCCAAGCATCCCTCCCTAGCCTTGCACTCGACCTCCCTCTCTATTTCTTCTCCCATGATCACCACCTCGGGAATCAACACAAGATCAAGGAGATCTCCTTCCCTCCCCCGGCTTTGGCAGCTTCCCGGTGTCCTCGCACGACTCCCAGCACACCCTCTCCATCTCTGACCCCGCATGCACGCCATCCTTTCGCCCTTCCTCTCCCTACCCGCATGGCGACCCCCAATGGCCGTGGGACACACCTGCCATGCCACGGCCACGTCGCCCACCCCACCTCCTTTCCCTGGTGCCTCTACCACGTTCTGTGGACGCGCACGACGTCGCAGCGCCTCGGAGACGCGCCCGGTCCACGCCCGAGCCCCACCGACGCCGCCTGGCGTTGCTCACCGCCTCGTCTTTTCGTCGAGCGCCTGGCAGACCGCTCGCCCCGTCACGTCCCTCCGCTCTGTCCCGCTGCGAGACGCGCACGTCCCTCCAAAGCCGCGGCACCGCCCTGCGCAGCTCGCAGCGACGCCGCCCGGCTCGACCAACCCCGCGCGGCCGCTCTTCCTCCCCGTCGGTGCACGGACTTGGTGCACGGTGCACCAGCCGCCACTCTATAAAAACCGCACCGCACCCTCCTCTCTCCCATTTGCTTCACCACACCCTCCCCAAGCACATCCTCTTCTCACCTCGGTGGGCGGAGAGGAGCTCGCTCCTCCCCGTCGTCGAGGTTCGCCGTGTTCCCGTGACGTTTTGGTGAAGGTCGCCGACGCAAACGCCGCCGTTCCCTCCCCTCCTCCTACTTGTTAGACGCGCCTCTCTCTCCTGGAGCTAACGCGCCCTTTTTTCCTTCCCAGGGTTGCCCGTAGACGACGCCGCGCCGAACAGCGTTCCGCCGCCGTCGACGTCCGCCGGAAATATTCGTCGCTGTTTCCGCCGCCGCGCCCACCCGGCCGACAGCGCCTGCTCCGCCGCATCCAACCCGCCCGTCCCCGTCGCCAGCTGCTCGCCGAGGTGAGCCCGCCATCCCCCGCCAGTTCCCAGAGCCCCGCCGGTGCACGTCGCGCACGCGTGCATGGGCGAGGAGGACGACGCACAGCCGGCCGTCGATCCTCCCTCGATCGGACGGCCGCATGCGCCCTGGCCCCGCACGCCAGCCGTGGCCGCCACGCGCGCCCTCCCGTTCAAATCCCTCTCCCGCGCTGCGCCGCTGCTCCCGGGCCGGATCCGGCCGAGCCCGAGCCTAGCCCAGCCGAGCCCCGGCCCTTTTTCCTTTTTCCTTTTTCCCTTTCTCCCCATTTAAATCTGCCAGTAAATCTCTGCTCAGTTTTTGAAATACTATAAATTCGTCCAGTAACCAAATAAGTTGATTCAAAGTTCCAGATGCTCACAGAGGTTTTCCCTACCACAAATAATTACATGCATGTCATTTTGTGCTGTGAAAATGTGCTGAAAAATATAAACCTAAAAAGTGTCTGATTGGGTAATTTATTTATTGTGTGATATTTATGCAACCTTTCTGCATGAGGTTAATTCTGTAGTAACACATTTGTTAATATCTACCTTTTGGCACTGGTCCCACTTGCAAAAGTTTCCTAGATTTTGCATGCTTAATAAATTAAAAACTGACCAGTAGAACTCTTCTCTGATTTTTAATTCAAAATCTATACATGATCTTGAATCAAATCCAAAGGCTACCAGTAGGTATACTGAGAGGGTATTTTTGTGCCAAAGGATTTAATTTTTAGGGTTATATATTAGGCCTGGTGGATTTATATCTGAAACAGGACACCTTATTAGTATTTTATTTTTGTAAATTCTTTTACAAATCAGAAAAATACAAATCCAGTGGGGTTAGTTCACAAATGTTCCTAGCTATCCAGTGGTGTGTTTGGTTTCTGTAGGAGATGCTCTGATTAGCACTGTTTTAAGTTTTGGAACACTCTGGTCTCTGTTTTGATTGAATTGTTTAGGCCAGTAGAAATTTCATTTGCATTTGATTCTTGTGCAGGTGTGTTGTGCATGTCAATAGCTTTCTGTAGATATGCTGCATGCATTTTTGTGATTTCCAGAAACATTTAGGTCATTTAAATGGTGCATAAGTCAATTCTGGAATTGCAAAAATCATAACTTTTGTTTTAAAAATCATAAATGGGTGAAACCACTTTCAGTAGCTTGCATTTGTCAACCTCTACATACTGTGATTTTATCAAATTTTTGTGTGCATTATTCTGGAGATATTTTGTTGATTGGTATGGTGTGTTTCTTTTATTTTTTTGCGACGATAGATTCGAACGCCGCCGGAGACGAAGGAGGAGGTGACCTTGGGGGATTTGAAGAGGAGGACCAGGGACACTTTGCTGAACAAGGCAAGCCACCTCTTGATGCACCTCTGATCCTATATATCTTATGCTTGCATTATTTCAGATTTTATAAAGTGCATGTCTTCTTATTTTCATTTCGGTGGTTAGTGCCACCCGGAGATTTATTAATCCACCATTAGGGTGCAGCCCTCGTTGATACCTACTCGAACACCTCTCTATTAGTGACCTGGTGCTTATCACCTTGTCATCCTTGTCGCCATTTTTCGAAGAAGAAATTGGACTATAGGTTGGGAACCCCGGAAAGATGGATGCGAAAAAGGTTTTTCTAAAAGAAGTTTTTCGAAAACCTTGGAATGGGGTAGCCCTGCCCAAGTGTGGGTTTATGGAAGAAAAAGGTGTTGTTGGAAAGAAGTTTTGCTGGAGGCAAGTGAAGAAATTTTGTTTTCGAAAAACTTTGGTGACTAAGTACCTGAACCGGACCTAGCCAGTACAACCACATTACCCTTTAGTGGGACGGGCGTAGCTTAGTAGTTTGTCTCGCCTTAGTTTGGGTCCCGCAAATGTAAGGGGTAGTCCGAGCATGGACACCTATCGACCGTGGCCTTCCCGACGAACCGGGAACGCCTTTCCATTGCGTATCGATGGCAGGGGTACAACCTATGAGCTCCCATTGAATAATGCCTCGCAGCTTGGTCGTGGCATTCCGGAGGGTCGAGCTGGTCGGGGAATTTGCTACTCCGGGTAAACGACCCCTCGGACTCCGGTGTTGGGAGGTACAACTCTAGGCGGCATGTCTTGGGCTAAGGCGAGCAGGGCGAAAAACTACGATCGAGTATTTGTCGTGGCATATGTTATTATGCAGGGATGATGCCCACACGATAAATATTCGGATCTTGTGGGGAAAGTGTACAACCTCTGCGAGTGTAAAACTATTCGAATAGCCGTGTCCGCGGTTACGGACGTGGGAATGGAAGCTGCTTGGCATTAAAGAGTTTTTGGTTTCTAAAAGTGTTTTCTCAAATATTGTTTCGGGAAGTTTATACCGGTGGGCCGGCGAAAAAGGACCTGCGAGGTACGGTGGAAAGTTGGAAAGGAAATGGCCATATGAGATGGCTGAAATTTAAATTTGGGTCACCCTTACCTATTAGTCTGCAAATGAAATGGTTTACTACAAAGTTTTCAACTAAGGTTTGGAAATGTCTTAATCTCGAGAGGAACCACCTCTCGCTCCTTGTCGCCCTAGATAGTGCCTTTTCCTTGCTACCGCCATATTGCATATCCTTTACTTCTCTCTAAGGTGGTTTGCGAGTACATTCAAAAGTACTCACTGGCATTGTTGTCCTGGTTATCTACTTGACCAGACTTTGAAGAAGAGTACTTCGAAGAAGAGGAGTACGACGCCGAAGACGCGAACTAGGACGCTCTCCCGCTCAGCCGCCCGTAGGGTAAAGGCCCGACTTGGGTTCCACCGCTTTTGGAGTCAAGTTGTTTCCGCTGCTCGTTTGGTGAACTACGGCCTTGATGGCCTATGATGTAAGACTTCGTATTACTTAAATTCGATGCTCGTAATGGATGATGTAATCTGGTATCGGTTCGGTTATGTATTCACGATGGAAGGATCTTGGGATCGTGAAATTGAATGCATAACGAGAGTTCTGGACTCGTTAAGTCCGGGGCCCCACGAGCTGAGTATCGAGCCATCCTGACTGTAGGAGACCTTAGTTAGCATGGACGTTAGAAATAGAACAAAAAAAAAATTATTATTTTCTTAAACAAAAAGGTTGACTAAATGCTGAAAATGCTTAAGTCCCTTACCTCCTTCTATTTTCCAGAAACTTTACTTGCATTACTGTTTTATTATGCTTAAAATTTTGCACACTGTGGTCACTAACTTAATCTACTTTAAAATTTGTGTAGATGCCGATCGAGTACACGCACGTCCGTCGGGTTGGAGTGAGGCCGCCCCTCTACTTCTTCGAGCGGGCCTTAGCCGACCTGGCTATTCGGCTGCGGACGTATGGTGCCCGAGATTAAGGGCGTCCGTGCCGAGAGGTCCGCGAGACTCGGAGATGGCTCTGGCTGGTCACCTGCGTCGTCGGGGGGAGCGGGATTTCCCCGCTGCGAGGAGTTCACCATCGACGTGATGGAGCGCACGTGGCTCGACGGGATGATCCGAGTCTCTCGGAGAGGCACTTGCACGCCTTGCCTTTCTTCACCCGGAGGTTGTCGCCGACACCGGTTACCGGTACCTTGGCCGGCGCGACCTCGCGGGCCAGCCCGTGGCCGGCGCCCCGCACGCCGACACCGCACACCAGCTGCACCACATGGAGTACTCGCTTCACCACACTCGAGACTCAGCGAGGACCGCGCCCGTGAGAGGTGCGATCTGCAGGAGGATGAGATTGCTACACTTCGCGCTCAGCTTGCTGCTACACAGGCTGACCTTGCCAGTGAGCGCAAGCTGAGGTTTGCCGCACGCCGGAGAGTTACTCGCCTGAAGGCGAAGGTGGCTTCGCTGGAGGCCCTGACTACACAGATGGAGGCCACTATTGAGGAGCTTGAGGACGACGGTGAGGATCTCCGTAAGGAGAACGAGGCTCTCCTTAGTGACGACGACGACTACGAGGACGAGGACTTCGATATGGAGCCCCGATGCGAGGACGAGGCCTTCATCAACGATGAAGATGAGGAGCCCGAGCCCACTCGCTGTCCGAGGAGGACCCCGAGGAGCCAGCCTTTGTTGAGGAGGACGCCCCACCTGCACCCGAGGTTCCCTGTCGTGGACCTCGACGACTTCTAGAGCACCACCTTGGACTCGCACCACCTTACCGTAGGGCGATGAGATAGGCCCCCTTTTGCGATGCGAGTAGACTTGTGATAATGGTTCCATGAAACCATTCTTTTGGTTGTGTTGTATGAGACTTATGTGTGATGATGTATGCTACATTGTGCCATCGGCACCCCTGCTATGTTATGCTTTCATTGCCTACTTTGCATTTGTTGCGCCCGTTTTCGAATTTCCGTTTTTATTTGTAATCCCTCCCCTTTTTAAGTGGCTGCCTATCTACTTGTTCCTATTTTGTAAATCTGAATCCACCCTTCTTCAGGATGGTGGAAACCCGTAGAGGAGACCACAGCGGGGCAAACCGAGACCCCCCTCCACCTCCACCTCCCGACCCTACCATGGCTCAACTCCTGCGTATGATGATGGAAGACCGTGAGGCAGCCCGTGCGGAGCGTCAGGCAAATCTTGCCACTCTTCAGCACCTCACCCAGCTTGCTACTGGTAACGCCAACAACAATAATGGCGGAGACGGAAATGGAGACCCCCGCTCCAAGCTGAAGGATTTTCAAAGCACCAACCCACCTGTCTTCTCCAAGTG
>NC_061514.1:66937-94287 GCF_022539505.1 Lolium rigidum | reverse complement strand
AAACGGATATCTTTATAGAGAAACAAAGGGAAACGCGGTCCCGTACTCCTTCTGGTGCGGACGCCGTACGCGTCTACTCTTCATAGCTGTAATCCTCAAGCCCCGCATATGTACCCGCACTAGAAGAAAAAGAAAATCTTTGCGGAGAAACAAACGAAACAATGTCCCGTACTCCTCTTGGTACTGGACGCCGTACTCGTCCCTCCTTCAACGCTCGTACTCCTCAATCCTTGCACCTGTACCTCGCACTAGATAAAACGGATATCTTTATAGAGAAACAAAGGGAAACGCGGTCCCGTACTCCTCTTGGTGCGGACGCCGTACGCGTCTACTCTTCATAGCCGTACTCCTCAAGCCCTGCATATGTACCTGCACTAGATGAAAACGAAGATCTTTGCAGAGAAACAAACATAAACAATGTCCCGTACTCCTCTTGGTACGACGCCGTACTCGTCTCTCCTTCAACGCTGTACTCCTCAATCCTTGCACCTGTACCTGCACTAGATAAAACGGATATCTTTATAGAGAAACAAAGGGAAACACGGTCCCGTACTCATCTTGGTGCGGACGCTGTACGCGTCTACTCTTCATAGCTGTACTCCTCAAGCCCTGCATATGTACCTGCACTAGATGAAAACGAAGATCTTTGCAGAGAAACAAACAGAAACAATGTCCCGTACTCCTCTTGGTACGGACACTGTACTCGTCTCTCTTCAACGCCGTACTCCTCAATCCTTGCACCCGTACCTCGCACTAGATAAAACGGATATCTTTATAGAGAAACAAAGGGAAACGCGGTCCCGTACTCCTCTTGGTGCGGACGCCGTACGCGTCTACTCTTCATAGATGTACTCCTCAAGCCCCGCATATGTACCGCACTAGATGAAAACGAAGATCTTTGCAGAGAAACAAACAGAAACAATGTCCCGTACTCCTCTTGGTACGGACGCTGTACTCGTCTCTCCTTCAACGCTGTACTCCTCAATCCTTGCACCTGTACCTGCACTAGATAAAACGGATATCTTTATAGAGAAACAAAGGGAAACGCGGTCCCGTACTCCTCTTGGTGCGGACGCTGTACGCGTCTACTCTTCATAGCTGTACTCCTCAAGCCCTGCATATGTACCTGCACTAGATGAAAACGAAGATCTTTGCAGAGAAACAAACAGAAACAATGTCCCGTACTCCTCTTGGTACGGACGCTGTACTCGTCTCTCCTTCAACGCTGTACTCCTCAATCCTTGCACCTGTACCTGCACTAGATAAAACGGATATCTTTATAAAGAAACAAAGGGAAACACGGTCCCGTAATCCTCTTGGTGCGGACGCTGTACGCGTCTACTCTTCATAGCTGTACTCCTCAAGCCCTGCATATGTACCTGCACTAGATGAAACCGGAAATCTTACCAACTGTGCCTACTGTCTAGTGCACGCTATTCTCCAGGCTCTTACCAACTGTACCTACCAAATTGTACTCGGTTCGGTTTCACCGCTGTACTCGACAGTCATATCAACTGTACCTATTGCAATAGAGTGTTGTAGGTACTATAAGCTCTTCGTTCCACGGCTGTACCTGTTCCAGTTGCAACGCTGTACCGTTGGCTTTTAATAACCGTACCTATCCCGCAGAAGCTGCAAAAACGGACGAAACAAACGAAACAACCTCGGTAATCCTCTTTGTGCTGAACTTGTACTCGTCTCGCTCTAACGTTGTACTCAAGGTTATTAACATTTGAACGTATCCAAAACAAGAAAAAACTTGAACGTAAACCAACAAGAACTATCTAGTGTTCCGATCAAATCCGTCTCACATTGTATTAATCACTCTTACCAACTCGTACCTACTACAATGAAGCCCGTAGTGAGCTTGCATGCCACAAATCACCAAAGCAAGGTACATGCATCCATGCTCCCGTACGGTCGAAACCTTCCATGTCTCCGCTTCGGGCTCACCTCTCGCAATAGGGCATAGCCCGGATCATACCGAGCGTACACCCTCGCAAAGGCGTCCGGACACAAGATACATTCATATGAAAAATGTCTATTTCAAACATTTCGTTGATACCAACAAAGCAAAAAAACAATGCAGACAACAGATACATTCATACTAAAACAAGGCATAGTTCAAATAAACAAGCAAATATGTGTTCATTAGAAACAGCATTACAACTTTTCCTGACAGTGCAGCACTTCATTGAAAAAAGAGGTGGGAACGCACTCCCAACGAAAAGATTAAGCAAACAAACTAATAGTTCACACGAGACATAACTAGTATTGTACAACATAGGAGTGCTCGGTCTAGCATTGATAACCAATGGATATCTTCAACTTGTCCTTCAACAAACACTTGATTCCACGTTCATCCGACATTGCAAAAACTTATATATATAGATTTATGCCGACTCAACAACATCCCGGTGTCATTGATGTTCTCGCCGCTATAAATTGACTTGAACGATCCATCAAAATCAGGATGTCTTTTCCTTACAGTAGCAACTTTATAAAACTTCAACATCAAGCGACCACATATGAAGAAGTGATTTATGGAAGTGAAATCAAACGCGTAACTATTGGAGAACTTCAAGTACAGCGAGCCTTCCTCATCAACAGACCCACTTCACATCCGGCAAGTTTGCAACACGCAATGCATACACAAAATACTTAGGGCCAGCAAAATACTTCAACTCCACCCCGAGCAAACAATCACAGAGCCCTTCCTCCACACCAAGGATCCACATTGTTGTCGCATGTTGTTGGGTTCTCGATGCAGCTCCACATCTTCGAGTGACGTACCAAATCCCCTCGGATAGTTGAGTATATCCATCCCTTCGTGTATAGCAAGGAACTGCCGCACATTGCCGTAGAAAAAGATATCTTCACTTGGTGGCATCAAACTAAGCGTTTGAACCTTAATACATATGATCAACTTTTCATCATGTTTGAACATGATTCGTTCGAACCCAACAAGTATGTATCAAATGGATTACCGCATCTAACAAGCAAGCTTGAGAATTGTTGGATGTGTTGATCATGTATCTTATTGGAGCAAAGTGAAGAGTGACCGCACCGTGTGTATTGCGTTGAACAAACTCTCGCACGAAAAGAGAAACGAACACACACAAGCATCACATCGTTCACTCGCACCTGTGTTCCAACCCCGTGTACTCCAAAACAAAACGTGAAACAACGGGCCTCCTAGTCTCCTCATGAGCCATAATGTGCTTTCTGTCCAAACAAATATACACATGTGTTACATGCATTCAATGATAAACTTATTAGACTATATTCCTTCACATTTATTTTAAATTTATACAAGAAAAACCAAACATTAAACTATAATTTTATGAGTGCACACATAGTACATTTTACTTGGAAAACGGAGTCGAAAAGAAAAACAAACTAATTGCATACAACCACCCAAATACCATAGATGCAACAAACACGAGTACAAAAAACAACACAAGGACAAAAATGGTACAAAAAAATAGCATGTATTAAACCAATAATATACAGATCTCGTATTAGGTGGACAACGGAAATATGACAATGGAAATATATGAACAAAACATCAATACTAGGTGGACAAACATCAAAATCAACTCGTCGGATCCGTCTATTTCAAAGCACTTGAAGGATAATAAATTTTTTTACCGAAGAACAAAATGCCACCGGTAGAGGAAAGAGGGTCTCCGATGACCCTGGCAGCGAGGAATGAGGGTCTCCGAGGTCTGTGGCCCCGAAGAATCCTCCCGGCGACGAACCACCGAAGCAAATCTCCCCACCCCTCCCCTCCGCCCCCCTCCCCCACCAGGCGATATCGTTTCCCCTTGCAAAATGTCTCCCACACTACAGTTTGAACAGGGGGAAGAGGGTCACGGGTCTTATCCAGAAAGAGAGGGAGGCCGTGGTGAGACACGTGCTCCCGCGCAACGCTTACACCTGTGACCTAAATGAGAACACTTGGTCACACACATTAATGATTTAAGTTCACACATTAATTCCAATCTCGAATCACATCCAACGGCACCATGGCATCTCGCCGCTCGGCATTCGCGGCGGATATCCTAGCAACGTGTCCGCGACTTGTCGCCGGGTACCGCCACGTGCCAACGCGTACACCGACGGCGCGACAATGGCAACCGCAGATCGTGACACCGCTTCCCGCCACGTGCCACAGTGGTAGACACGCACCGTTCCTCCCTCTCTGTTCCTCCTCAATGGCGACTCACCGCGACTACGGCGATGCGTTAGATGGTGGAAGACGCGGCGGGCATTGCGACGAATATGGCGATAAAGTCTCGGAGTCCCGCGACACCTCGAACCCGGCCGAGGGCGACGTGTCGCTGTTCCCGGCGGCCGCGTCGCCATTGCCGAAGGTTTGGAAGGAGCGCCCGGCTGAGAGCCATCGGTGGACCTCATCACTCTGGCGGCGTCGAGTAAGCTTCCTTCCCTCCTCTTTAATTTTTGCGGCACCGCAACCCTAGAAAATCTAGGGTTTGGCAATATCCGGAATTTTGATTTGATTTTCCCGTGGTTTTTTCTTAGCTTGGAGGATGAAGTGTGGGATGTTAGGTTTCACCTAGATGGAAAAGATAATTTGGAGAAGAAACTAAGCAAATCTTACATTACATATACCAATATGCTAGCAATGTTAGAGATACGCGGATATGGCCGGGTTACAAGCATGTACTATGTAAAAGAAGAGGGCACAGCATAGAAGGGATGGCACTCATCAAGAGCATGATTGACGTTGAAGAAATGCTCGGAACCGTATAAGGATGCCTGGATGTGTTTCCATTACCGTAACCAAGGGTGAATCGGGCTCTGCTCGCAGATATAAACAGGAAACAATGTGAAGAACAAATTCCTATATCTCGAAATAGGAGTGCTCGTTGTTTATTCAAGTAGACATGCGGTGGTGTGCCGACTACAAAATACCACTTAGTACATGCCATTCCTATATCCGTAATGTATGAGGATTGTCCGTCGATTCAAAAACCCAGGATCCAGCTTATTACAAAAGGTTCGTATGATGATATGTACTCTAGAACCACCGGGTCACAAAGTTTTCAGTACTCCAACGAAGGATTCGTAGTACAATTATGTAGATGTTGAGCATACCGATAATTTAGACAAAAAGAAGAGGAAACTTGTTTCTCCATCCGACGCCACGGCAACAAAGAGACCAAAACATACCGCAAGAGATCATCGCAAGTCCGTGGCACAAGATAGACCAAAGAAGTTCAAACACCAATGCAAAGCAAAAAGACCGTACAACCTCCTAGTGACATCAAACAAATTTGCATCGTAAGTAATTTATCATGCACTCGCATAATGTTCATATCTTCCACTTGTTAATTTTAACCTTTTGGATTTCCTTGCGAACCGAGGTATTCAATGCACCGCTTATGCACAGATGCTATTCCCGACTTCAATGTACCAAACAATGGGGCTGACATTGCTAGACAATTTAGTAGTGGTCGAGCCATCGGATGGTACTACATTGGACTACATCATTGACGAGATGAGGAGTACCTCCGATTTGTACGCTACTGGAGAAAGAGTGTTGTTAAGCCCAGGATTTATCATGGTATGCATTGCAGTCAACAATATATGTTGCATTATAACAGTGATTATATTGTACAATAACTACCGATATAATCTGATATAATCTATGTTTGCAACGTATGATGCAAGCATGTTCTCCGGTGGGTATTTGGAATCGTACAAAAGAACAAATAGAAGAAGCCTCTCAAAAAAGGGATCAAACATTTAACTACAAAAAAGATTTCGATCTGCAAACTGCACTGGACACTTTCCCTAGATATGTTGACAAAGAAAAGAGCCTTCTTGACGCAAAACTTGTAAGCTCCCTACTTCTAAAGGTGCAATACAATTAGAGCATACATAACTACATTTTTCATCTTGTTCCTATATGTCCAATCTCAAAACAGATATTGATGCCGTACTTCAAAAGTTATCACTATACTTTGTATGTGATGAACAAATACAAAAAAGAATTCGAAATATTGGACTCTAGAAACTATGATGACACAAAGGGATGTAGTCCATCGTATACAAGGAGCACATACCATACGGAATGCGATATCATAGTAAGTAGAGAATAATTTTCCATGCTTTCAAAATAATAATATTTGTTGTTGTGGATCATTAGTTTGGAATAATTTATTTCCTGATTCCTACAGATGGCAAGGATGGAACTTCTGCTCAAAACAGTATATGGTTTAGACGCATACAATGCAAGTAATCAACCAAAAACATGGGTTTCCCTTGCAAACAAGCCAATATATATCAGGTGCCCACACCAAGGAGTAAATCAGTGCGCATTTTACTGTCTGATGGGTGCGTACCTATACGATGGAAAGGTTCTGTTGGGTAAAAGGGAAGGATATCAGCCAATTCTAAATGATCACGTAAGTGTTAGTGAACTACACATTGTTAGTAAGATACAGTGTTTATAAGATATGCAGTAACTAATATTGTCTTCGTCCATTGCAGCCCTTTATAAATGACATTAAAGCTGAGTATCTGTACATCTTAATATTCACCGTGCACAACAAGGCCAATTTGCCAGAGGAAATCCTAGAATTAAAACCCCCATGCTCATTTTATGAGTGAAGAAATCATAGTAAGAATGTTGACATGATCAAAACTGATTTTTCATAAAACAATTAAATCTCTCATATATTTATTAACTTGTTATTCACTGTTGCCTTCTATATTTTGAAGCACATCCCCTATGGTGAATGGTGGAGCACTACACATGAATCGTATGTGTCGGTTCATTTCCTCGAATACCTTTTGATGTTGTTTTGGTGACAAAAACTTGAAAACATTGTGATGGTCTTAGATCTTACTACTTGTGTTGGACCTTCATCGTGTACTGTAAACCTATATCGTGTAGAACTTTGTATACACTATAATCCAGTTTTTTTTATGCATTTTACAAGTAAGTACTTGTGTTGAACTTGCCCTTTTATCTGGTGTTTACTGATGAGTCGCATACTAGTGAATATGTCTGCAAGTATGTACTTTTTATATCAGCACTTATGTATCCCGTAGAACCGAAAACTTCGATAAAACATGAATAAACACTATGTACTCCTGTTGGTGACAAATATGTACCGTGCAACGTTGACAACCGTACTCGACCCTTCTAGCACTCGTCCCTAACCGCAGAAAACAAAACTTGCAGTAAATCATATAGAAACAATCATGTACTCCTTTTGGTGCTAAACCCGTATTCATGCAAACTTCACGACTGTATTCATCCCATGCACCTGTGTCTTCCTAGAGAACCCAAAACATGCAGAAAACATGAAAAAAAACTCACGTACTCCTATAACTTCCGAGTGTGTACTCGCGAAACATTCACCAATGTACTTGATACAGCTCACACCTGTCACTTCCCAGATGAACAAAAAAACATGATGAAAAACATAGAGAAATAGTCCCGTTATCCTCTTTTGGTGCCAAAGATGAACTCTTAAAACCATCACAATTGTTATCGATTCATTGTGACACCCGTATATTCCCGCAGAAACCAAATCTTGGAGAAAACATGAAGAAAAACAGCTTCAGTACTCCAGCTTGCCGTAAAACCCGAACTCGTGCAACCTTCACAACCGTACTCGACAAGTTGTGGCACCCGTATCTTCACAAAGAACCCAAATATTGCGTAAAGCATGAAGAAACACTCTCGCAATCGACTTGGTGTCAAAGCTGACCTCGTTCGGCCTTGACAACTCGTACTCGATCCATTGTGACACTCGTACCTTCCCACGCATAACCAAATTCTTGCTGAAAACATGGAGCAACATACTTGTAATCAACTTGCTGTTTAAGTTGAACTCGTGCAACCTTCACATCTGTACTCGATCCATTGTGGCACCTGTACCTTCCCACACATAACCAAATTCTTGCTGAAAACATGGAGCAACATACTTGTAATCAACTTGTCTGTTTAAGTTGAACTCGTGCAACCTTCGCATCCGTACTCGATCCATTGTGGCACCTGTACCTTCCCACGCATAACCAAATTCTTGCCGAAAACATGGAGCAACATACTTGTAATCAACTTGCTCGTTTAAGTTGAACTCGTGCAACCTTCACATCCGTACTCGATCCATTGTGGCACCTGTACCTTCCCACGCATAACCAAATTCTTGCTGAAAACATGGAGCAACATACTTGTAATCAACTTGATGTTTAAGTTGAACTCGTGCAACCTTCACATCCGTACTCGATCCATTGTGGCACCTGTACCTTCCCACGCATAACCAAATTCTTGCTGAAAACATGGAGCAACATACTTGTAATCAACTTGCTGTTTAAGTTGAACTCGTGCAACCTTCACATCTGTACTCGACCCATTGGGGCACCTGTACCTTCCCACACATAACCAAATTCTTGTCGAAAACATGGAGCAACATACTTGTAATCAACTTGCTGTTTAAGTTGAACTCGTGCAACCTTCACATCTGTACTCGACCCATTGGGGCACCTGTACCTTCCCACACATAACCAAATTCTTGCTGAAAACATGGAGCAACATACTTGTAATCAACTTGCTGTTTAAGTTGAACTCGTGCAACCTTCACATCTGTACTCGACCCATTGGGGCACCTGTACCTTCCCACACATAACCAAATTCTTGCTGAAAACATGGAGCAACATACTTGTAATCAACTTGCTGTTTAAGTTGAACTCGTGCAACCTTCACATCTCGTACTCGACCCATTGGGGCACCTCGTAACTTGTCGTAGAACCCAAAATTTGCGTAAAACATGGAGAAACACTCTTGTACTCAACATGGTGCCAAAGCTGAACTCGTGCATCCTTCGTAACCGTACTAGACCCATTGTGGCACCCGTACATTCCCAAAGAACACAAAACTTGCAGAAATCATAGAGAAACACTATTGTACTCGACTTGGTGCCAAAGCTGAACTCGTGCAACCTTCGAAATGTACTCGACCCATTGTGGCACCTGTACATTGCCAAAGAACCCAAAACTTGCGTAAATCATGGAGAAACACTCCCGCACTCAACTTCCGTCGTAAAGCTGAACTCGTGCAACCTACAGAACCGTACTCGACCCATTGTGGCACCTCGTACATTGCCAAAGAACCCAAAACTTGAAGAAATCATGGAGAAACACTCCCGCACTCCACTTCCCGTCGTAAAAGCCGAACTCGTGCAACCTAAAGAACCGTATTGTACAACAGAAACCAATCATTGCGAAAAACATAGAGAAACACTCATGTATTCTACTCGGTGCCAAATATGAACTCGTGCAGCCTTCACTACCGTACTCGACGATTTTCGGCACTCGTACCTTTCCGGAGAACACAGATCATGCGTAACACATGGAGAAACACGCTTGTAATACTCTTCGTACCGTAGCCGTACTCACGCACCTTTCACCACCGTAATCTTTACAAAAAACATGCTGTACTAGATCGCCCAGTGAACAAAAAACATGCTGAACATAGATAAACACTTATGTACTCCTATTGCTTCCCAATCTGTACTCGTGCGCCCTTCACAACTATACTCGATACAACTTGCACCTGTATCCCAGACTAAAAGCGGGTGTACTTAAGGCCCTTATCGAATGTACGTACTACAACTGGTACTCATACTCTATCAGCAGCTATACTCGTGTCAATACAACCGCTCAACCCAGTACTGATATACAAAAGAAAATTTCAATATCCAAAGCACACATTAACACACATTACATTGATTAATAATTGTATATAAACACATTACAGTAAATCATATGAATGATAACAAGATTTCACTCATACATTGTAAATTTATCCAAGAATATCGTATCCCTTAATTGCCCATTTTTTCCTAGGAATTTCAAAGCTTAGCCGTGCATCCAAGGCTGCATATTTGACCTGCTCAAACCTTAATTCGGGGCTTGCCCAACCTTCCTCTCTTATTTTCTTGCACGAATCACCTTTCTTTTCCAAACTTGTCCCCAACACGTAATTTGACAGTCATAGAGTGATGGTATTCTTACATTCTTAACACCTTGACCTAGTTTATGGATATTGATCATCTTCTGCAAGTCGAAGGCACACCTGATTTTTAATCCGTACGGCATCAGCATCCTGCGATCCATATCAATTGCTGCACCAAAAAACCAGACCTTCGCCGAGCTCAAGAATTTCTTTAACAAATCTGGAACCTTTGTTGCGTGAAATATCTGAGAAAATCGAAAATAAAGATGAACGACGTATATAATTCGGAACATTTGGTAGAAAAAAGTATGGTCTAATTCGTGATACCCGGAAAAGAATGATGTCATTGGCAACACATAGCCGCAAAACCGCCGCACGTTGCCGTCTATCCTCCGGAAGATGTTTCTCGCTTTATTCCTTTCACTTTGTCGCTGAACTCGCAATCAAGACCAACAATCTTTGGCCTGGCGTCGCAAAGGAAATCTTCTCGATACGCGGTATATCCACTTCTCCATTGTTGCGGACCTTGTAGTTACAGATGACCTTGAAATCCATTGAGAGATGCTCGAACGAATATACGGTGTCACTTCCTTGGCGAGACATAACGATGGGAGAAGAAAATGATTCAAATGATGGTTTTGACACTTATCTCGCTTGGTTTGAGGTTCTATTTTATAGAAGATTAACGTGGTGACGATGAGTGAGAAAACATCACTGCCGAATTATATTCCCTCATTCGGATGTGAACAGCCAGATAGCCTAAAAGCGGATTAATTACATTTAATAAATAATAACTGTGAGTTATACGTGCAAACGTGCAGACGTACGGACGGAAGCTACTGCTACTGCAGATATGTTTAGCATCATCGTGGGCACACTTGTCAGGGCAGGGCCTAGAGGAGCAAATTGCAGCGGCGCATGCAATGTTTGGATCTCAGGGGTGAGGATGACACATCGCGGAAGATGGCGGTTAGAGGACTCAACGATCTGGAGGAGATGATGCCGTAAGAGTTGTCGTGCCGGTGGTGAACCAGCTCTAACAGGCGACTCATTTAACAGACTATGTTTAAAGGTTAATGTAACAAAACATGCTTAGAGGAACAAACCATGATACTTTTAGTACAAACAAAAATGGTTCTAATTTTACATATATTATTATATAGATGGTTTTGTTGGTGCCATAGCTGTACTTGTACTAAGGTAACATATGTACTCCACCACACTGGCACAGAAAAGTTGTGGATAAACAGATAAATAAACGGTTAAGAACAACAACATCTTGAATAACCAGAAGTCTGTTAAAATTTACAATACTACATATAAGATTCTTCAATACAACCCAAACAAAGGAACATATAAGAATAAAACATCCTTGAAACAAACTTTAATACAAATTCAACCCATGGTTTAAAGAACACAACTGCAATAGAACTGACTTAAAAATACTTCACTAGCGACACTTATAGAGTTCTCATACACTTCTTCATCTCTAAAAGCCAAATCCCCACACTACAACTGGCAAAGTAGGAACAAACCACATAGGAGACTCCACAATATCACCCCAGTTAGCCACACCATACTCAAAAGTAGAACCAATGCCAACTCCACCATTGATCGACATCCCGCACCAACTGGAACAGCCGTGGTACTTGGTGGAAACGCTTGTGAGTAGCAAACACACAGATCCGGTGTGAAAACAGAGAGCCGCATGGACACCGTCGACACCAGCCTTCATCAGGAGGACCAAGCGTAAAAGGGTAGTTTATACCAACGAACACAGATGTGCCTTGCGCATCTTCAAGCCCGACCCAATTTGGTGTGACGGGGTCTTCACCGTAAGAATCTCTTGCATAAACATGACAACGCATCGACGGGTAATTCAAGTAGCGCCCTACCCATATGATCCATGGGATCACCTTCACTGGGTTCACCATGACCTCTAACATTAATCCAAAGAATGGTGCCTTCATGCCCCGGAGAAAGGAACCACGTGCCGGGAGGAATGTTGTTACCATCATGAACAACACCATGTAAGTTTGGCTGCTCAATAATCTCCGGAGCAAGCTATCACCCGAGGAGCAAGCACCAAGACTGTTTATTTGTTTAGATGTAGTTAAGATACATCAGATATTACATAACTAGGAATAACGTCATGCAAAGAACACTACGCAATAAAAAAATAAGAGCAAAAATAAAGAAAAAATTAAACTATAAGCACAGAAATCAAAAACTAACCCCAAATAGTAGGTTCCCAAACAAGGACGTCCCCTCTCGGGTGCAAGAATGGCATAGATCCTACCGAGCCGTAAGAATGGCATCAACATACCTTGAAGGTGCAAGGTAATCATTGCGAAGGATCCTCCACCGCACGTCCCTACTACCACCACGCATGATTGCAATTATCTTATCAAACACCGCTATGACATAGTAGTTCCATTTGTTTCCAACCCCGTATGGTTCAGCAGCTATCCGAATCTTCAACAACCGCATGTGTGCCAAATCATACCGATACAAGAAAGGCCCATCGAGAACGATGCCAACGTTACGAACGGATGGCGAGGGATCTCCTCATCCGTGTAGACGTTAGCGCAGACCACCGTGCTTGCTCCTCGAACAACCGCAACCCATTCGCCATTGGAACCAACCCAAGTGCTTGTCGCCAGGCCCCTCCCGTGTACAAGGAACAAATGCTTTTGCGGAAGGAGAGTCCAAAGGGCATTAGCGATGCGTCAATACCCTGCGAATTTACGAATTCTCTAGTGTGAAATACAAGACACAAACATTTTCATGCAATCAATGGAAAACAATGAATACCTGTTCGATGCGATCAGCGGGCCATGAACGAGGATCGAATGCAACAGACACGGCGATCCAAAAGGAAACCTTGCATCCTCACGGATAGCATTGCGCATACCGGCATACCTCGGGACATTCTAGCAACGGTGATGACGTCCGAGTGAGCGCTGATATGCGTCAATGGACCGAAGCGATCTCGAAACGAGAGAGGAAGAACCCTGCTCCATTGATGATGATTGCGAGAAAAAGAGTGGATTTTCCTCGTACGGCAGTATGTTGTTGTTTCTCAGCCGGATGATGTGATAGAGACACAAGGAAATGTTCATGTTCGAATATAAGGACCGGAGTTGGCAAGTTAGTAGTAGCGGTTGCTAATTATAGACCATGAAAAACACTTATGCGCCAACACCTATAAAACCGTCAAAAGTAGTGGGGGTGAAAGCGAAGCATGAGGATCAAGGGGTCGTCCATCGGTTCCAAAAATAAGTTTAATACATAGCATTAAAATCATCCATTTCATTCTATGTAACCGTACTTACGCATCGATTGCATACTATGCAACCATACTTATGCATCATGCCGTACATACGAAGACAGAGTGCACCCGCTGGTTTAGCACTCCATCAACAACATAAATGTACCTATGCAAAGACATCGTTAGGTACTTATACATACTATGTATTAGTACTCGTGATTCTGATTGGACAAGACTCCATAACTATCAACTCGGGATCAGCTCGTACTCTACCCTATTACCAACTCGTACCTATCACATAGAACGAAGAAACCAACGGAAACAATCTGGTTCTCCTCTCCATGACACAACCGTCCTCGATTTAGTTGCAACACCGTACTCTACGATATTACTAACCGTACCTATCCCATAGAACCGAAGAAACCAACTATACCAACAAAACAATCTCGTACTCCTCTCCATGCAGCACTAGTACTCCTTTCGCTTGCCACGGACTACTCCAGGCTATTAACAATATATACCTTATATAAAATGAAACATGAACAAAAACAAACAGAAACAATCTGCCGTCGCTCTTCGTAAATCAGATGTACTCCCGTCAATTTCATTTTTGTACTCCGCCCTCTTAGCAACTCGTACCTACAAGAAAGAGAAATTATTAACTAAAACCAACAGACACGATATTTCTACTCGTTCCCGTTGAACAACTGCATCGATGACGCTTTTACCACAAGTACTCGTAAAGAATGTATACCATTTGAATAAGAACAAAACCAAGAAGTACAAATTCAAAAAAACAAGTACCCAGACTTCCTTGCAACTTCAGCAATACCATGAAAATTACATCATACGGAAATACAGAACAGAATACAAGAACGAAGAGGGAAACAAATCAGAAGATTCCACAACCAGGTTCGTTGTAGACGACGTCGCTAATACTAGACCAACAGTGGGAGGAATGAAACGCGGCACGCCTCGTTGTTGAAGACCTTGACAACGAAGCTAGCAAGATCCTCCCCGTGGCGAAAGGACAGGACATTCCCGGACCGAAGACCGTAGAGAGCAGCCGAACATGCCCCAATCGCCAAGCAAGGTACAGTGCTTCCATGCTCCCAGATCAGTCGACACCTTCCATGGCTCCTGCTTCGGACTCGCCTCTCGCAAGAGTGCATAGCCCGGATCGTACCGCGCGTACGCCTTGGCAAAGGCGACCGGAAGCCTCAGCTTCATCAGCCCTGGGACGGTGACGAACACCAAGAACTCGTGCGCCGGTGACAAGGTCATCGACACCTCCTTCCACGAGCATTTCACTGGCGGCTTATTTTCCACGACGGCCACGGCCGGAATGTCCCGTGGCACCGAAAAGGTTGTTACGGCACCGGCGGACGCGGCGGCCGCGACGCTCACGAGGCAATTCTCGCCGGTGGCGATGACGCCCCCACCGGGCCTCGGCACATCCGCAGCGGGGCAGCGGCAGCCTTCAACTTCCTCGACGCCCGGGGACCTTGTCCTTGCTTCCAATAGGGCGACCGCGTCCCCGCTTCAGAGTTGCCGACCGTGGAATTGGACGCCATACCTACCGTAGATGAAACAACTTGAAAAAGATGAACAAGACAAGACTTTGGTGGATTGGAGCAACGGAGAAGCACAGAAGTTATGGAGAGCTCCACGCAATCTATATAGAGAGCGAAAACAGATTCCGAGGCGACGGATGGGACATGAATGAGCTCCCCACGCTCTTCAGCCGGGAACAGCTTTCGGAGCGACGGATGAGACTCGACGATTCCTCTCTCGAGGCAGATCCAACGGCACCACAAGCAACCGCCGTTCCGCATTCGCGGCGAAGATACTAGCAACGTGTCACGCGTCCTCGCCACATGCCACCGAGGTACATGTGCAACCTTGGTTCAACCCTTACCAACAATCCGTACCCGTTTTCGTGCCACGCCTGTACTCGCGCATACAAAGACAAACGAACTACATAATATCAGCAACATTAGATATCACAGAAAACGAAAACTATCAACTAAAACCAAAAAGATACAATATTTGATCTTCGCGCCGCATCCGTAATATCCCCAAAGAAAACTGATCTAAAAAAAGCTGCAACAAAAACCAAAAGAAACAACTCTGGTAATAATATCCATTATTAAAATAATGAATTAAATCGTTAGAGTATAAGTGGTATTGTTCGAATATCAAAAAATCCCGCAAAACCTGACGTGGTGGGTCCCACAATATCAACCAAATTCGTCTTCTACATCTATATTAGAACCGTATTAGGGCAAAAACCTACATACTCAACTCTAATCTACTCAAACACCCACGGAAGAACTCAGCGCAAGGACGCGGTACGAGCCGACCCCGTACAAGAACTTGTCGGAGAATCAAGAAAGTCTCCACTGCTCGCTCCATCCGAGGTTAGTTTCCCATCAAGCAACAGCACGCACTACGATGCCTGAATTCGTTGTCTCCACAACTGTATTCCTTATATACAAATTAGAACAAATAGACTGTGTGGCAGCTCCCATTTCTTCCCCCATCACCGGTCAAGCAAAAAGTGAGGGCAAACCCTAGCGAGCCGCAAACACCTATCCTCTCTACAATCCCCTCCTCCTCATCGACCAGCGGTGAAGGAAGCTGTGGAGATCTGAGTTGTTGCTGCGGGGATTACAGTGGGCTACTCTACTCACTCCGCCGACTCCGCCGGCCACCCTTCAATCCGCGACTGGCGCGTGCCTTTAGAGATCTCGGATCCGTGAGTTCGGGCACGTATGGATCAAGTCAACCGATTGCTCATCCTTTAGTTTCTTCTCCAATGGAATAGAAATTAAAGAAATAAATGGCATCTGCGTATAAAGAAGACCTTTCGTTATTAAATATTTATTTGCTTAGTAATCTGATCGTTGTAAATCAGCTTTAGAACCGTAATGCACTCGTATCTCCAGTACAAACCTTATTAATCTAAGGCAAAACTACAGCATT
The DNA here is from genome assembly GCF_022539505.1 of Lolium rigidum. Classification (NCBI taxonomy): domain Eukaryota; kingdom Viridiplantae; phylum Streptophyta; class Magnoliopsida; order Poales; family Poaceae; genus Lolium; species Lolium rigidum. The sequence goes on along the minus strand of NC_061514.1, from coordinate 78,037 downwards.
ATGTGTGTAACCATGAGTAGAAACCAAGGAAAATTTAAATAATAACTTTAACCCCCGCACATATTGCCTTATCAAATTAAAACATAATCACAGCTTTATGTGTGAAAGTGCGCTATGGCACTCATCTTAACAAAATTAATTTAAGAATAGTTTCCATGATAAACTTAAACAATTGCTTTCCTCCCATGCAGCATTTTTGCATTTCAATTTCAGGAAGAATAGCAAAACTCCGGTATGACAAGTCAGCAGGAATCACCGTCCTTGAATGAAGGTAATGTACAAACTTATCAATCAATGCAAAAATGTGTTACTCTTATGATTCTTTTGAAGTCAAACAGGCTTATCTTTAAAGCATATTAAAACAAAAAAAATTAAAAATTTCTAATATAAAAATTTTCTGGTACTTATCATCCGTGACAATGAGTTTAAGATTAACTAAAACGTCTCTACAACTAAAACGCGTCTATATAAAACTATAATAGCTTCAAACAATTATATTAAATTTTAAATACGATTTCCATGTATTAACCTTTGGATAGATGATTTCGCGATATTATTGCAGCCACTATAAATCACGAGGAAGCTCCAATTGCCCCACTAAACTTGAAGCCACCGGCGGTTGTGTTCCCGTAAGATCAAGACAACATAAATGCATTAAATGCAAATATACACTCTAAAAGGAAAAATTGTGAAGCAAGAACAAGCGCAGATTGCTCTAAAAATATTGCAACAAGCTAGTCAAACCGCCTCCTCGCAAAACAATTTGAATAGCCTTGCAGAAGAAAGCACAAGAATATATCATCGTAGAAAGAGGCAGGCAAGAATGGAAAAAGAGTCTCGAAAACATGTTAAAGAAAACTCGCCGATATTGGTTCTAAAAGTCCAAGGAGAAGCAAACGATTGTCATCTACAAAAGAGACAGTAGTCACCAGCTCTAGCCAAAGTGCTCCAAATATCAATGAAGAAGAAAAAACACAGCCTACAAAATCTGACAAAGAAGGAAAGAAATCAGAAAACGCCGCCGCAATAAGAAAATCGTCTCGCAATACCAAACATCACGCTGAGCATGACGACAACGAAGAGAACAACACCACCGTTGAAGAAAACGATGAATACAACGAGGTAAATATGAGTATTTTCTTAGTACATTGGATGCAAAATAAATGCATTTATTATATTGTTAAACATTTTTGTCTAACACAATTGATTTTAATCATGCAGTAAAATATCTGAAAATTCGAAGATAAAAAAAATAAAGGCAAGAAACAGGAAAAGGCAAAAAGGATTGCAAAAAAGGCAAAAATAAATTTTATGGCCGTAACGATCAACAAGACAAGAAGATGCTCACTTAGACAGCTATTCACCCGTGTTGAAATATTGGAGGAACGGCATATAAAAAGGCTTCGGGATGCAGGTTTGGGTCCTTTGCTTGACAACGAAGATCGGCAAAACATTAATATCCGACTTGCTCGCTTCCTTATGAATAGAATAGATCCAAGAACCATGACTCGAATCTAGGAGTAGCAAACAAAGTAATTGAGATTACTTCTTATGCTATCCATCCGTCGTTTGGGCCGCCGTACGGTTCAAACACAACTCCTAGACCATCGGAAAGTGGCAACGACAAAACATTACATGAGTTGAAGATTGAGCTTGGATTTAGGAAAAATGAGGATATGAATACTGATGACCTTCGCAAGCTCCTAAGACTGTTGGTTAAAGACGAAGCAAACGACGATTTAGCTCTGAAAGTATTTGTGTTGATTATGTACATGAAATTCATATGCCCTGGAACAGCTGTCCGTGTGTCAAGGGAGGCAGCAATGGTAAAAAATCTGGACATATCAAAGTTGAAGGACATGGATTTGTGTCAGTTGCTTGTAGATGAGCTCAAGAGAGCAGTCATCCAGGCATGTAAAATCTAAATCAAAATGGACCGCCTCGCTCGGCTGCATCATAGCACCAGCTTCGTTATATCTTGACTCGTTGTATGAAACAAGGCCTTTCAGACCTGGACACAAGAACACCTCGTACACACTTCATGGATTATGAAAAACTAAAGAGCATCGCTGCAGCAGATTGTGCTAAAAAAGGCGGGGAAGACCCCAATACCTGGATATTTGGAAACTTACCTGTAAGAAAATTTCAATGACCCTTTATCTTTTCTGTTAATTATATCTCGTACTGCATAAGTTAATACAATGTTTTCATTTTCTCATCATAACAGTGGAAAGCACCAAATGACATAGTTTACTACCAGAAAAGGAATCCACTCGAAAAGAATGTATCCGCATCATGAAGACCAAATGATGTCGGCAAAGCGTACTTTCAGTAGGATCAAGCATTCCAACCGGTGGTTCCATTGAAGAAGAAAACACCAAGATATCGTAAGATACATTGGAACAGATTGACATCTTGCCGACTAGCGCATACGACCTATCACACAAAGTACCAACTACATTTGACCGACTCAAAAATGGAACAATCGCTGAAAACCAAGCAACTACCGTCAAAGAAATTTCGACAACGAAGCTAAAGTTATAGAAAGTTTACAGAAGACAACATTTCATCTCGCACAAACTTTCGCATTGTTCAAGAAAGCACAGGATGAACGTTGCAAGCAAATTCAGCAAGATGAAAGGATAGCAAATAATGAGGTACGACAAAAGACATAATCACACTTGCAATTTTTTGTTGTCTCTCGTTCAAATTTAACTAATTGAACTGCTTACAAATCATAAATTTAAAGTTAAAAGTACAACAATTTAAGACTAACAAAATTTAAATACAAAAAACCAGGTCGACAAAGAAGCTGCATCTCCAACTCAAGAAGGCACCGTAAAAAACAAGAAGTGGAAAAAATGTGAGTTAACCTCAACTACATGTCCAATACAACAACCGTTTAAATTGTTTTTTAAACTTGTTAATGTATCATAACGAGGTGCGAAGTAACCCGCTTCTCCAAAACAAAGGATTCAGGTACAATCAAAAAATAAAGATAATATTAAGTTGCTCATTGAATACAAAATAAAGTAATATTATTAAGTTGTTGTAGTGAATTTACAAAATAAATAATGTTTTCCTAATAAACCTTTTGATTTAAAGGTGCAAGATGATGGCCCAATGGAAGCATCGGAAACTTTTACTTCTACAACTGAAGTTTGATAAAAGATGCGAATGCAATACTTTTCTTTTTCAAACCTCTGTACTAAGAAGTTGCTTTGAACTACCTACAACTTTTTTAGTGTCTGTACTTTTGTAACGTATGCAAAGTTGAAACTCCGCAAACATATGTTTCGAACCAGTGTTTATGTGTAACAAGTGTACTCTTTCGAACAACCATGTTGGTTGGTGCATAAGTTTCTGCTCCTCTTGGTGCGGACGTTGTACTCGTCTCTCCGTCACCTTCGTACTCCACAATCCTTGCACATGTACCTCCGCCAGACAAAACACAAATTGCTGCAGAGAAAAAAAAGAAACGCGGTTCCGTGTTACCCTTGGTGCGGAAGCTGTACTCGTCTCTCCGTCACCTTCGTACTCCACAATCCTTGCACATGTACCTCCGCCAGACAAAACACAAATTGCTGCAGAGAAAAAAAAGAAACGCGGTTCCGTGTTACCCTTGGTGCGGACGCTATACTCGTCTCTCCGTCACCTTCGTACTCCACAATCCTTGCACATGTACCTCCGCCAGACAAAACACAAATTGCTACAGAGAAAAAAAAGAAACGCGGTTCCGTGTTACCCTTGGTGCGGACGCTGTACTCGTCTCTCCGTCACCTTCGTAGTCCACAATCCTTGCACATGTACCTCCGCTAGACAAAACAGAAATTGTTACAGAGAAACAAAGAGAAACACGACCCCGTGCTCCCCTTGGTGCGGACACTATACTCGTCTCTCAGTCACCTCCGTACTCCACAATCCTAGCACATGTACCCGCGCTAGACAAAACTGAAATTTTTGAAGAGAAACAAAGAGAAACACGGTACCATACTCCTCACCGTGCGGACGCTGTACTCGTCTCTCCGTCACCTTCGTACTCCACAATCCTTGCACATGTACCTCCGCCAGACAAAACAGAAATTGTTACAGAGAAACAAAGAGAAACACGACCCCGTGCTCCCCTTGGTGCGGACACTATACTCGTCTCTCAGTCACCTCCGTACTCCACAATCCTAGCACATGTACCCGCGCTAGACAAAACTGAAATTTTTGAAGAGAAACAAAGAGAAACACAGCACCGTGTTCCCTTGATGCGGACGCTGTACTCGTTTCTCCGTCACCTTCGTACTACACAATCCTTGCATATGTACCTCCGCTAGACAAAACAAAAATTGTTACAGAGAAACAATGAGAAACACGACCCCATGCTACCCTTGGTGCAGACACTATACTTGTCTCTCCGTCACCTCCGTATTCCAAAATGCTTGCACATCCAGAGAAACAAAGAGAAACAAGGTCCGATGCTCCTCTTAGTGAAGACATCTGTACTCGTATTTCCGACACCGCCGTACCGTATAAGCCTTGCACTCGTACTCGCGACTGGAGAAGAAGGAATTTTTTTCTTATTCCCCTTGGTACCCGCGCTTTTGTCTTTCCTATTCTTGTCTTTTCGAGAACAATCCCATCCACAAATTTGAAACTAATGAACCACAACATCCACAGATACCGGAACAATATAATATATGTAAAAAGCAAGTGGACGACAAAGCCCCACAAGTAGGTCCCGTATATCATAGTGTAAAAGAGAGTGGACGACAAGGCCCCACAAGTAGCTCCCGGGTGTAATAGTGGCGAGTAATAGAATAAACATAAAAGCGAGTGGACGATAATGCCCCCAAGTAGGTCCCAAATGTATAGAGGCATAATAGAATAAATATAAAAGTGAATGGACAATAACACCCCGAAGTAGGTAAGAAATGTCATAGGCTAGAAACCACACCAAAACTACTCCAGCTTGGCTTGTAAAATCAACAGCTCCACACCAACCGCTTTGCAAGAATCCACCTCCTTATCCAAAACAGAAAAGAAAGCAAGGGAGCATCGCCGGCATCTCCATCACAAAGACACCAGCCGCAATTCGGAAAACTATCCAAGGTTTCGGATCATTGGTATGTATATCTCCAAAACTTGTAGATTCGGTGGAAACTCTATGATCTAAATAGATCGCCGCATACCACAATAATGCGTAAAACAGATCTAGGGTCTAGTCGAAAACAGGTCTCACTACGCTTTCGTTTTCCACCTCGTGAATCAAGCACGAACTTGAAGTTCCGCTCATGGATCTGATAGGAACAAACATTACACACATACATCGTATTCCAGGTCAACCAAGGAAAAAAGGTCAAATCTAGGCGGACACAGAGATATTAATAAGTATATAAAATTTTAATCCCAAATCAACCAAGAAAACAAGGTTAAATGATTAATATAGATCATGAACAATATATTCGTTGCTAAAATATACTAATACTCCACACTATGATATTTAAATGACAAATAACAAAAGATATAACTATAAATCACATGAATTTAACTATCACTTCGAACTAAATTGAAAGAAATAAATTATTTATATCCAAAATTTATATGTTTGCATTCATCAATAAACTGTAGTTCTATGGTCTCCAAAATATATTGCAAGCATATGAAATTTGATGGTTACCTTTTTGTTCTACATAGAAAATGCTTTCAAGACCGCAAGAGGCTGCACACAACAGGGCAAAGAAGTACGGATACTTGTGCAGTAAGCTGTCCAATATGCGAGTCCGACCCTCACTACCAGGTTTCAAATAATCAAATTTAATGCTTTGTTCAACAAAAAATATATTACTACTCATCAAGTAAAATGAATGTTGACCTAAATTCAATTTAAATATGATTTACAATGAATGAACTGATACTAATTGAAATGTCAACTCTAGGAAACACTGCTTGCAAGAATTCAGGGACTGCGCAATCAAGGGCGGAGGAGTACGGATACTTGTGCAACAACTATCCAACATACGGCGTCAACCCTCAAGACCAGGTTTTCAAATAATCATAATTTAATGCTTAGTTGCCTAGAAACCATATTATTTCATGCCGTGCAATGAAAGTTGATTTGATTTTGTTTAAATCTTAATGCATCTAAACTATATGATCTACAAACAATGAATCATCATATTCAGGAAATTCAGGCAACAAGTAATCAGGGTACAACCAACACTGCCATTGAAAACAGCCAAAGCAATGATGAAAGTGACAACAGCATGTACAAAACTGTTGACAGAGATATTGATGAAAGTTATGCACAGCTTTATCTCACATATGGGCAAAATAACTGTTAGAGGTACAAATACTAGCAACTAAGAAAGCAAACATTACAGTCAATATATAGTTTTCAATGAAAATTAATACCTCTTGATTGTAGGACCTGGACTCTATGGAGACGAAAATTTTGACGAAGCATGCGTCTTTGGAAACCACGTGGAGATGAATTACACTCAAGTACTCCACCTGACAAATGAAGTCATCACGAACTGCATACACCAGCTATTAAACATTATATTTGCACCATGACTAAATCATTTGTTACAAGAGACATATGTAAGATGGTAAGTTTATCTGAGTTTTCGTAAGTTTATCTCGGCAATTATATTAAATACTTACTCGTCTACATGACAAGAAAACTTCTGACATAGTGTACCACAAAACTAATAATGGTTCGTTAATATCTTTTTAGGAATTTTCAGAAGAATTCACTAATGAACACATTTGGGGATTCATACAAGAACCGGTTAAAGTTGCTGTCAACTAATCATCGGGAGACATTACAATGTATGCTACCATGAAGATGGATAAGAATGGGAAAGCTATGATAAAGAAAGGTTTCCGAGATATAGTTCAAGAATTTTACCTGAAAGGAGACATTTGCTCATTTACCTTCAAAGATGAAAGAGGATCTCCATTCTTACGTGGCAGTGCCTGGCTCAAGCTGGTCATAACAAAGTTACAATGTGAGGCGTAAGTTAAAATAAGTACAATGTGTCGTACTGAAACAATGTGAACCACGCAACGAATTACGTACAAGTATTTCTATTTGGTTATTAGTTAATGCTAGTGTCATGCGTACTTTTCAATATTTTATATGTAATATTTGAGAAACTCCTCGAATTTATTGACACTGTAATGTTAATGCTAGTATCGTATGTCTGAAATTCTATTGCTGCGAACTCTACTCGATTCGTCATCACCGCTGTACTCGACAAGCCTTTGCACCTGTAACTACGGTAGAGAAAAGGAAAGAGACACAGTCATGTACTCTTCTTACTACATAAGTTGTACTCCTCTTCCTGCGCTAGACAAAACGGAAATCTATCAAGAGAAACAAACAGAGGAACAACGGCCTTCGTACTCCTCTTGGTTCCTACGCTGTACTCGTCTCTACGGCGGGGATGTACTTCACAGCTATTGGAACATGTACCTGCGCTACACAAAACGGAAAATCTATCAAGAGAAACAACGGCCTTCGTACTCCTCTTGGTTCCTACGCTGTACTCGTCCCTAAGGCGGGGATGTACTTCACAACCCTTGGAACATGTACCTGCGCTAGACAAAACGGAAATCTATCAAAGAGAAACAAACAGAGAACAACGACCTTCGTACTCCTCTTGGTTCCTACGCTGTACTCGTCCCTACGGCGGGGATGTACTTCACAGCTATTGGAACATGTACCTGCGCTAGACAAAACAGAAAATCTATCAAGAGAAACAAACAGAGAAACAATGGGCTTCGTACTCCTCTTGGTTCCTACGCTGTACTCGTCTCTACGGCGGGGATGTACTTCACAACCCTTGGAACATGTACCTGCGCTAGACAAAACGGAAATCTATCCAGAGAAACAAACAGAGGAACAACGGCATTCGTACTCCTCTTGGTTCCTACGCTGTACTCGTCTCTACGGCGGGGATGTACTTCACAACCCTTGGAACATGTACCTGCGCTAGACAAAACGGAAATCTATCAAAGAGAAACAAACAGAGAAACAACGGCCTTCGTACTCCTCTTGGTTCCTACGCTGTACTCGTCCCTAAGGCGGGGATGTACTTCACAACCCTTGGAACATGTACCTGCGCTAGACAAAACGGAAATCTATCAAAGAGAAACAAACAGAGAAACAACGGCCTTCGTACTCCTCTTGGTTCCTACGCTGTACTCGTCCCTACGGCGGGGATGTACTTCACAGCTATTGGAACATGTACCTGCGCTAGACAAAACAGAAAATCTATCAAGAGAAACAAACAGAGAAACAACGGCCTTCGTACTCCTCTTGGTTCCTACGCTGTACTCGTCTCTGCGGCGGGGATGTACTTCACAACCCTTGGAACATGTACCTGCGCTAGACAAAACGAAAATCTATCCAGAGAAACAAACAGAGGAACAACGGCCTTCGTACTCCTCTTGGTTCCTACGCTGTACTCGTCTCTACGGCGGGGATGTACTTCACAGTTATTGGAACATGTACCTGCGCTAGACAAAACAGAAAATCTATCAAGAGAAACAAACAGAGAAACAACGGCCTTCGTACTCCTCTTGGTTCCTACGCTGTACTCGTCTCTACGGCGGGGATGTACTTCACAACCCTTGGAACATGTACCTGCGCTAGACAAAACGGAAATCTATCCAGAGAAACAAACAGAGGAACAACAACCTTCGTACTCCTCTTGGTTCCTACGCTGTACTCGTCCCTACGGCGGGGATGTACTTCACAGCTATTGGAACATGTACCGCGCTAGACAAAACAGAAAATCTATCAAGAGAAACAAACAGAGAAACAACGGCATTCGTACTCCTCTTGGTTCCTACGCTGTACTCGTCTCTACGGCGGGGATGTACTTCACAACCCTTGGAACATGTATCTGCGCTAGACAAAACGGAAATCTATCCAGAGAAACAAACAGAGGAATAACGGCCTTCGTACTCCTCTTGGTTCCTACGCTGTACTCGTCCCTACGGCGGGGATGTACTTCACAGCTATTGGAACATGTACCGCGCTAGACAAAACAGAAAATCTATCAAGAGAAACAAACGAGAGAAACAACGGCCTTCGTACTCCTCTTGGTTCCTACGCTGTACTCGTCTCTACGGCGGGGATGTACTTCACAACCCTTGGAACATGTACCTGCGCTAGACAAAACGGAAATCTATCCAGAGAAACAAACAGAGGAACAACGGCCTTCGTACTCCTCTTGGTTCCTACGCTGTACTCGTCCCTACGGCGGGGATGTACTTCACAGCTATTGGAACATGTACCTGCGCTAGACAAAACAGAAAATCTATCAAGAGAAACAAACAGAGAAACAACGGCCTTCGTACTCCTCTTGGTTCCTACGCTGTACTCGTCTCTACGGCGGGGATGTACTTCACAACCCTTGGAACATGTACCTGCGCTAGACAAAACGGAAATCTATCCAGAGAAACAAACGAGAGGAACAACGGCCTTCGTACTCCTCTTGGTTCCTACGCTGTACTCGTCCCTACGGCGGGGATGTACTTCACAGCTATTGGAACATGTACCTGCGCTAGACAAAACAGAAAATCTATCAAGAGAAACAAACAGAGAAACAACGGCCTTCGTACTCCTCTTGGTTCCTACGCTGTACTCGTTCCTAAGGCGGGGATGTACTTCACAACCATTGGAACATGTACCTGCGCTAGACAAAACGGAAATCTATCAAGAGAAACAAACAGAGAAACAACGGCCTTCGTACTCCTCTTGGTTCCTACGCTGTACTCGTCTCTACGGCGGGGATGTACTTCACAACCATTGGAACATGTACCTGCGCTAGACAAAACGGAAATCTATCAAGAGATAAAAACAGAGAAACAACGGCCTTCGTACTCCTCTTGGTTCCTACGCTGTACTCGTCTCTACGGCGGGGATGTACTTCACAGTCCTCGGAAGATGTACCTGCGCTAGACAAAACGGAAATCTATCAAGAGAAACAAACAGAGAAACAACAGCCTTCGTACTCCTCTTGGTTCCTACGCTGTACTCGTCTCTACGGCGGGGATGTACTTCACAGCTATTGGAACATGTACCTGCGCTAGACAAAACGGAAAATCTATCAAGAGAAACAAACAGAGAAACAACGGCCTTCGTACTCCTCTTGGTTCCTACGCTGTACTCGTCTCTAAGGCGGGGATGTACTTCACAACGATTGGTAAAGAAAAATATCCAGAGAAACAAACGAAAATCAAACGGAAATATTTCCAGACAATAAAAGAGAAAACGGAAATCTTTCCAGACAATAAAAGAGAAAATCAAACGAAAATATTTCCAAAGGAAAAAAATAGAAAAAAAACAATAGTTTGATGCGCCGAAGGCGCCTTGATACGAGGCGAAGCCGAGCCGTAGCACTCGCTTCGACGTATGGGGGTAACAACAAACGGGGACAACGACATATGTTTGCCATTCATTATGTTTATTAATGTTTGATGCGCCGAAGGCGCCTTGATACGAGGCGAAGCCGAGCCGTAGCACTCGCTTCGACATATGGGGGTAACGACAAACGGGGACAACGACATATGTTTGCCATTCATTATGTTTATTAATGTTTGATGCGCCGAAGGCGCCTGATACGAGGCGAAGCCGAGCCGTAGCACTCGCTTCGACGTATGTCATCTTGTAGCACTCTGTTGGAATTTAAAAAAAAATGTTATTTGAAAGTGCTACCTCCCTCCCATTAATTCCCCAGAAAACTCACAGCCCGGAAATACAAAGGGAAAAAGCCAAAAAGGAAGTCCCGCCCAATTTTTTGAAAACGTACAGCGCGCGTAAAGGTAAAAAGAAGCGTAACGGGTCCGCATATTGTTAACGGGTCTACCGGAGCGCAAAGGGAAAAAACCAAACCCGGAAAACGATTCGCGTCTTTTCCCGGGGACACGTTCCGCGCGCGACACGTGTAGTCGCGACAGCACGCGCGCGGGATAGGTTTTTCCCTTCTCAAAGGTCGGTCTCTAGGTAGTGGTACCCGAGATTCGGAAAAGCAAGACTTGAAAAAAACTCGGCGCTCTATTGGCATGTGCTTGGACGCTCAGAAAAATGTGTCCAACTTC
>NC_061514.1:50484-66837 GCF_022539505.1 Lolium rigidum | reverse complement strand
ATGAAAATGAAAAGTGAAGCATTTATCCTTCTTAGTCACTCTAAATGAAGTTTTTGGGAGGTTTTTGAAATTTCCATGTTTGAAACCCAAAACCACTTCTCTTCATGCTTGACTTCATAAGACATAGTTTAGGGTTAGGGGTACATACATGATTTGTATGTTTTGAATATGTCTAGACCTTGTTTATCAACTTGAATGCTTACTATATGACATAAGAAAACTACGTATGTGCTTTGGTTTTTTCATTTTTCTGTTTTTTTTTTGAATTTTCCGCCCATTTGAATCTCTGTCAAATCCTAGGTTTGACCAAGATTTAAACAAGTTTAACACGTGAAAACGAAAAGGTAAGCATGGATCCTTCTTAGTCACTCCAAAATGTACCAATTGATAGATGTGTTAACTTTGCTTCATGGAAAAAATAATGTCATGTAAATGAGTTAACTTGGATTTCCTACCCTTGAATCCATAGGAAACTTTGTTCTAATGCACTATAATAATCAACCGAGTTTTTACACCAACAGGTCTGTCACTTACGTGTGGTGCCCATGCGTGAGGTCCCACACTTCAGTGAGCACAAGTCACGTGCAATAGGTACGCAAACTCCCAGCCATTTTCTTTGTCAAGAGAAGACGCATCAGGATGCTGTTATCACCAGGATTTAACCGCGATCAGGAGGTGGGCCGCGGTCAAGGTGGGCTTGGAAGAGTATGTATGGAAAATCCTGGAGCGGCCTGACACGAAGGAATTGGGCTGAATTGCCCGTGTATCTTTATGGTAGATTGTATGTTAGATTAAAAGTTAGAGTTTGTCTCGTGTACGGTTTAGTGCACGCCCGCATTAGAAAGTCCCCTGGACTATAAATATGTACCTAGGGTTTATGGAATAAACAACAACTCACGTTCAACCCCAAAAACAAACCAATCTCGGCGCATCGCCAACTCCTTCGTCTCGAGGGTTTCTATCGGGTAAGCGACATGCTGCCTAGATCGCATCTTGCGATCTAGGCAGCACAAGCCACGTTGTTCATGCGTTGCTCGTACTTGAAGCGCTTTTGATGGCGAGCAACGTAGTTATCATTAGATGTGTTAGGGTTAGCATTGTTCTTCGTTTAAGCATGCTTACGTAGTGCAACCCTTGCATATCTAGCCGTCCTCACGCCTACCTCGGGTGTGGGGCGGCACCCGCTTGATCATTATTTAGTAGATCTGATCCGTTACGATTGCTCCTTGTTCTACAAGGATTAGTTTAATATCCGCAATAGTTTGGCCTTACAAAGGGGGAGGATCCTGTGGCACGTAGGGTGGCGTTCGCAAGTCCTAAACGGGATGTTCCTAGGATCAACTTCATGTTGGTTTTTGGCCTTGTTTAGGATCGGCTTACGAGCACCGTGCGTGGCCATCTGGCCCAATCTGGAGTAGGATGATCCGATTATGTGGTGAAAACCCTAAATCGTCGTAGATCTCATTAGCTTCATCTTGATCAAGCAGGACCACCAAGTATTCGTACACCCCGTACGGATCATGGGTGGATCGGCTCTTTGAGCCGATTCACGAGATAACCTGAGAGCCGATCGAGGCTCGTATTTAACGTTTACATGTATGCCCTGCAGGAAACTAAGCGAGGCAATCTCATCACCTTCCTGACCAGGTATAGGTCGGGTGGCACGCCCTTGCACTTCGCAACGCCGCGTGTGACCAGAAGAGCATTGCGGGCCGTCGCTCGGAGGGGTCTCAGCCAGCCGCAGCTCTAGGCTCCCCCCGGCTCTACGGTGTTGACAAGGCCGCTGCCCGCCGGTGGGTTTTGGCAGTCAACACATTCTGGCACGCCCGGTGGGACCATCGTCTACATCAACCACATCGCCATCTACATCTGGAGATGGCGGACGGCACGCCAGTCACCTACGAGGATCTGCCTGACGACCTCAAGAAGCAATACAACGAGATCAAGGCTACCCTCGAAGCCGACCTCATCGGCTCTTTTCAGAGAACCCGTTCCGGTGGCATCGGATGGAAGGGGTTCTCACCAGAAGGTGCACTCGATGGGGTAGACCTCTCTTCCCCGTCGGAGGAACGCACCCGGGGTGCAGCGGCGGAGATCAATTACACGGTGGCTCACTCGCTACACCGCCACTCCGAGAACTTGGTCAACGTGCTCGGAGCGTGTCGCTCTGCGCGTGATCCGGGAGATCATGAGCCACCGATACTCGCCGTCGGGACCAGCTCTCGGGACTCATCAAGGAGAGTTGCCTTTCCAGTCCCGTCCACCGCTGCCATTTGCGTTGGCAGCACCTGCTGAAGTGCCGACTACACCGGCATTCCTCGTCTACGAAGTGGTGGCGACCCGGTGACTACCAGTTCTTAATGGAGGCGCCTAAGGAGATCCCTCATGGGTACGCGTGCATGTATGTGCCGGATTGTGGTGACTCGGGCACTCACAAACCAGGCCACAACATCGGGGACTCCGGCGAAGACGGGAGGAACGTCGGCGACGAGAGCGGACGTGGCTAACTAAATACGCCACACCGACGAAACTCCCGAGCCCGGCTCCTGCGGCCGGCTCGAGCTGGAAAAGCAAACGTGGCAGGCCAAGTACGCCACCCCGGCGAATCTTCGAGTGCAACTCCCACGGCCAGCACGAGCGGATCAGATCGATACCATGCCGAGAGACCGGTTCGGCATGATGCCGAAAAGAAGGGCGGTCGGCTATTCCAAGCCGTACCACGACGATTACGAGATGATCCCGCTGCCACCAAAATATCGGCTCCCGACTTCTCCAAATTCGGTGGATCGGATGGCTCCAGCTCCATCGAGCACGTCGGCCGATATTTGGCTCAACTAGGACCGGCTTCGGTGTCGGATCAGCTACGCGTGAGGCTCTTTTCACAGTCCCTCACGGGATCGGCTTTTGGATGGTACACCTCTCTACCGGCGAACTCCATCCGAGTCTTGGAAGCAATTGGAAGAACAGTTCCATATGCAATACCATTCGAAGCTTCCGAGTCCGGCATTGCCGATCTAGCACAACTACGTCGAAGCGCGGGAAACGGTGACGGAATACATCCGGCGCTTCAGGAATCTTAGGAACCGATGTTATTCGGTTCGTATAAGCGAAAAGGAAGCGATCGAGTTGGCGGTAGCGAGGCCTTGCAACACAGCTCAAGGACATGGCCTCCCAAGCAGATTATCCCTCACCGGCGCACATGGTTCAGAAACTATCGGCATATGAACAGCGCCACCCCGACCTGTACCAAGACAAGTTCAAGCGTGCGGTGAGTCATGGTCGATACGGAGGAGGATGAAGTGCCTGCGGGAGGCCAAGAGATAGCGATGGGCTGAGTGGACTCGAGGAGGAACCCCGTGGCCTGCAAATGGGTAAAGCCACCGGGGCCGCCCGGGGGATTTGATTTTGACGTGACCAAGAGCCGAACAAATCTTCGACCTCCTGCTCAAGGAGAAACGGTTGACGGTTCCCGAAGGTCTCAAGTTCCCCACGGCGAGAGAGCTAAACGGAAAGCCGTACTTGCAAATTCCACAACTCGCTTTCCCATGCCACCAACGACTGCCGGGTGTGGCGTCGGCACATCCAAGCGGCGATAGAGAAGGGCGGCTAATTTTCAACCGATACGCCATGAAGGTCGACACCCAACCCTTCCCCGCCGTTAACATGGTAGAAATCACCTACCACGAAGGTTGCCGGCCAGGTCCCTCGTTCGGCATCAACATGGTAGGACACCGGAAACCACTGCGGCAAAGATGGAGATGAGGGCAGCTGCTCTCACAGCAAGGATACGAAGAGGCCGCTCCACGCGATCGGCTCCGTCATGATGGCAAGCGCTATGTCACGAGAGGAGAGGTGAAGAATATAAGATATCGGCGACCCCTCTCCGATCACCTCCTCAACAAATATGTTAGTCGGTATGGTCAACGCCGGCGACCCAATTACGGTGATAGAGAAGATCGTTTGGCTAGAGAAGCCGGGAAGATATCGTCGGCGAGGATCACGATGAGGAGGAGCACGAGCGCCGTGCCACGGAAGCATCCAGGGAGCAAGATGACAACAACAGACACCGGGACTGCCCCTTCTTCGGACACTGCTCGGGATTCGGGAATGAGCCGATTGCCCACAATCGGCAATTGCCCGAATGCAATCGAGAAAAGAAGGAGGCAGCCAACGTGTCCGTGTTCGAGCGCTTAGGGCCTCTCCCGCCACAAAGCAAACGCGCCGAGTCACCTCGTTGGGCAGATCTTGAAGATTCGGAAGACGAGGGAGAAGTGGAAGAAGACAGGTACCACCGGCCAAGGTGGTGCCCCGACGGACTCAGCCGTTCCCGAAGCGCAGGGTTCAGCGATTGCGCGGCCCGGAGGAAGCCGAAAGGTTGTACTCGCATACGCTAAGGAAGGCACGGCCCGACCCGGCTGCAAAAGTTCAGCGAACCCCGGATGAAGAGGGTCGTCCACGGAAAATGGAGTGGCGCCCTAAACAGAGGAAAGCCGATGATGAGACATCGGCGGGCACAAACATGGTACTCGTCTTGCCGACAGAGCGTAGCGCTCCACGACTCTACGGAGCACACAAGGTGGACGACAGCGGGCGCATCAAGTCAGAGGTTGGGTTGGTTTCATCCAGCCTGACCAAGTAGCAAGATCAAACCAATGGGCAAACCGGGAGAGGCTGATCCTTGTGATCGGCCCCAAAAATTTACGAAGGGAACTTACAAAACCTTCAACGAACAAGCAACGTGGAGGCCGATTCCAGCAATCGGCCAAAATTATCCTCACCTACCTCTCTGCTCGGGTTCAACATGTTATCCAATAGAGCCGATACCATCAATTTTCTTGACGAGAATCGGCTCGGGGGGCACCCGAGTATATGGAAATATGAGGGTATACAACGAAGCATCTCATCTTTTGTTGACGGGTATTGAAATATGGGGGCCGATGCACGGGTCGGCCGTAAAAATAAAAAGTGAAAATTCGAAAATTTTCGAGCACGGCCCGATGCAGCGAGGCATCGACTTAAGGACATGAAAGCCGATGCAAGCGGGCATCGACTTCGAGAATCAAGAAACAGCTGAAACGAAAAATTATCGGCCGACGGAGGAAGAAAAGAGGATCGGCTGTGGCACATTCTCGCCTCGAGTAAGAGCTCGGGGGCAGCTCACTTTGAAGGCTTTCCGCTCAGAGAAGCCGGTTTGTGTTCAAATCGGCTGACGCTGCATAAGGAACTTCCCCACATACGATCAGGCCCAGGTCTACACAGTTCATGCGCGTATTCCTCGTCTCTGTTTTGCATTGGCTGAGACTCGGGGGGCAACAGGCCTGGTAGATTGCTCTGTTGGAGGACCGATGCGTTGTTATCGGCTTATTACACATTGGCGGAGAGGCGAATCGGCTCAATCAAACTCGAAGAAATCGGCAAAATCAAAGTGGAGAACAGTGCTTCATTGATAGGCGGGATTTCTTACATAAAGAGCCGAATTGCTCTCAAAAGGAAATACGAGGGGATACATTGCCCCATCTACCACTACTGACCCTGTGACAGAGGTCTTATCTACGGGCCGTCATTGTCTTCATCGTCATCGTCCGAGCTCTCATCGGCACTGCTGCCGATGGGCTCCTCGTCGCTACTCCCGTAGCCCTCCACGGGGGCTTCATCCCCGTCTTCGTCGTCGCTGCTGTCATCATCCCACCACATGCGAAGGCGTTTCGCTGGTGGGTAGCCCTCGAGGGAGTCGTCGTCGTCGTCGTCCTCCTCCTCCTCTTCTTCCTCCATCACCCCTTCGGAAGAGGTGAAGTCGTCCCGGAGAAGCGATCGTCGTCGCTCTCCTCCTCCGATTCCCCACCGGCGAGGAAACGGAGGTCGCTCTCCCCGTCCGTAGAGGATTGGTCGTCCTCGGACCAGATGGAGAAGTCATGGTCTGACTCCTCCCCGGCCTCAATGGCGCGGCGGATGTTGGCCGCATGAGCTTCTTGTGGGCTCGGTGCTGGCATCGGTTCGGGGGAAGAGGATTCAAAGGAAAGTCCCGACGAGGCAGAGGAGGAAGAAGACATGGGGCGCAGAAGGGTTTTTTGGGGTGCCGATGGTTGGAACAGAGGAAAGAGATGAAGGAAGCTAATCAATCGGCGCAGTTAAATAACGAGAAGCCTGGTGAGGATTTAATGTATAAGTTCCCGAGGAGATGACGCCGGGGTTATCGAATTTTGCAGAGAAGTCGAGAAGACAGGGCATAATGATGATGGATACCGCAACGGCTACGCTCTGCCACGACATGACCCGACGAGAGCGTAATGATTTTGGAAATTCCATTTCCAAAACCAGGGGGGCATGTGTTATCACCAGGATTTAACCGCGATCAGGAGGTGGGCCGCGGTCAAGGTGGGCTTGGAAGAGTATGTATGGAAAATCCTGGAGCGGCCTGACACGAAGGAATTGGGCTGAATTGCCCGTGTATCTTTATGGTAGATTGTATGTTAGATTAAAAGTTAGAGTTTGTCTCGTGTACGGTTTAGTGCACGCCCGCATTAGAAAGTCCCCTGGACTATAAATATGTACCTAGGGTTTATGGAATAAACATCAACTCACGTTCAACCCCAAAAACAAACCAATCTCGGCGCATCGCCAACTCCTTCGTCTCGAGGGTTTCTATCAGGTAAGCGACATGCTGCCTAGATCGCATCTTGCGATCTAGGCAGCACAAGCCCCACGTTGTTCATGCGTTGCTCGTGCTCGAAGCGCTTTTGATGGCGAGCAACGTAGTTATCATTAGATGTGTTAGGGTTAGCATTGTTCTTCGTTTAAGCATGCTTACGTAGTGCAACCCTTGCATATCTAGCCGTCCTCACGCCTACCTCGGGTGTGGGGGCGGCACCCCGCTTGATCATTATTTAGTAGATCTGATCCGTTACGATTGCTCCTTGTTCTACAAGGATTAGTTTAATATCTGCAATAGTTTGGCCTTACAAAGGGGGGGAGGATCCTGTGGCACGTAGGGTGGCGTTCGCAAGTCCTAAACGGGATGTTCCTAGGATCAACTTCATGTTGGTTTTTGGCCTTGTTTAGGATCGGCTTACGAGCACCGTGCGTGGCCATCCGGCCCAACACTGGAGTAGGATGATCCGATTATGTGGTGAAAACCCTAAATCGTCGTAGATCTCATTAGCTTCATCTTGATCAAGCAGGACCACCAAGTATTCGTACACCCCGTACGGATCATGGGTGGATCGGCTCTTTGAGCCGATTCACGGGATAACCCGAGAGCCGATCGAGGCTCGTATTTAACGTTTACATGTATGCCCTGCGAGAAACTAAGCGAGGCAATCTCATCACCTTCCCGACCGGGTATAGGTCAGGTGGCACGCCCTTGCACTTCGCAACGCCGCGTGTGACCGGAAGAGCATTGCGGGCCGTCGCTCGGAGGGGTCTCAGCCAGCCGCAGCTCTAGGCTCCCCCCGGCTCTACAGTGTTGACAAGGCCGCTGCCCGCCGGTGGGTTTTGGCAGTCAACAGATGCGTATTGGAAGTCTCTGGGTCCTTCAGGATCCTTCGGTTGTCCCTCTCACACAAAAAAAACAAATCTCTCTCATTCTCGGCCTCGCTCGACTCGCTCGCTCGCTCGCACCTCCTGCTCACTGACAAACCCTGCACAACAGTCAACATCATCACCCAAAAAAGGGAAGACACCATAATGCTCTCCCTCCTTCTTCTCTCCTTCCGAGTGATCCCTCTTCCTCCGAGTTTCACTCGACGGGCAAACACATATGTGCTGCATAGTAGAGTAATAATAAAAAAGGTACGTAAAAAAATCGACCTACGAATCTATAATTAAATAGGTTAAACTAGGGTTTTGCCCAGTACTACAGATCAAGGTTCAAAAAAATCCAACTACGGGGTTCGAACAACCCCATTTCTAATCAAAGAATTTTTTCGACGTCATCCAAATGGCCTCAAACTATAGCATGGGCGGATCCAGACTATAGCCAAGGGGGGCAGCCGCCCCCACTCAATTTTCTGAAACCTTGTACTTAGAAATATGTTAAGCTAAAGGCTGGTTTGCCCGCACTTAGAAATGATATTTGCATCACTTATCATATGTTTGCCCATTTGAATCTTGTCAAATCCTAGATTTGACCAAGATAATTTAAACAAGTTTAAAACATGAAAATGAAAAGGGAAGCTTGTATCCTTCTTAGTCACTCTAAAATGAAGTTTGGGGAGGTTTTTGAAATTTCCATGCTTGAAACCAAAAACCACTTCTCTTCATGCTTGACTTCATAAGACAAAGTTTAGGGTTAGGGGGTAGATACATGATTTTTCTGGTTTGAATATGTCTAGACCTTGTTATCAACTTAATTGAATGCTTACTATATATATGACATAAGAAGATCGACTATGTGCATTGGTTTTTCATTTTATTGTTTTTTTTAATTTTATGCCCATTTGAATCTTGGTCAAATCCTAAGTTTGACCATGATTTAAACAAGTTGAAAACATGAATATGAAAAATTAAGCATATGTCCTTCTTAGTCACTCCAAAATGAAGCTCTTGGGAGGGTTTTTGAAATTTCCATGTTTGAAACCAAAAACCACATATCTTCATGCTTGACTTCATGAGACAGAGTTTAGGGTTACGGGGTAGATACATGATTTCTCTGGTTTGAATATATCTCTAGACCTTGTTTATCAACTTAATTGAATGCTTACTATGTGACATAAGAAGACTATGTGCCTTGATTTTCCATTTTTTTAAATTATGCCCATTTGAATCTTGGCCAAATCCTAGGTTTGACCATAATTTAAACAAGTTGAAAACATGAATATAAAAAATTAAGCATATATCCTTCTTAGTCACTCCAAAATGAAGCTCTTGGGAGGGTTTTTGAAATTTCCATGTTTGAAACCAAAAACCACATATCTTCATGCTTGACTTCATGAGATAGAGTTTAGGGTTAGGGGGTAGATACATGATTTCTCTGGTTTGAATATATCTCTAGACCTTGTTTATCAACTTAATTGAATGCTTACTATGTGACATAAGAAGACTATGTGTCTTGATTTTCCATTTTTTGTTTTTTCTGAATTTTTATGTCCATTTGAATCTTGGTCAAATCCTAGGTTTGACCATGATTTAAACAAGTTTAATAAAACATGAATATGAAAAATTAAGCATATATCCTTCTTAGTCACTCCAAAATGTAGATCTTGGTAGGGTTTTTGAAATTTCCATGTTTGAAACCAAAAACCATGACTTCTCTTCATGCATGCTTGACTTAATTGAATGCTTACACTATATGACATAAGAAGACTATGTGCCTTGATTTTTTTTTAAAATTTTGCCCATTTGAATCTTGGCCAAATCCTAGGTTTGACCATGATTTAAACAAGTTTAAAACATGAATATGAAAAATTAAGCATGTCTCCTTCGTAGTCACTCCAAAATGGAAGCTCTTGAGAGGGTTTTTGAAATTTCCATGTTTGAAACCAAAAAACCGTGTACTTCTCTTCATGCTTCACTTCATAAGACAGAGTTTGGGGTTAGGGGTAGCTTGATACATGAATTTTTTGGTTTGAATATGTCTAGACCTTGTTTATCAACTTAATTGAATGCTTACTAGATGACATAAGATGACTATGTGCATTGGTTTTTCATTTTATTGTTTTTTTTTTGAATTTTTATGCCCATTTGAATCTTGGTCAAATCCTATGTTTGACCATGATTTAAACAAGTTTAAAACATGAATATGAAAAATTAAGCATGTATCCTTCGTAGTCACTCCAAAATGAAGCTCGATCTTGAGAGGGTTTTTGAAATTTCCATGTTTGAAACCAAAAAACCACGTACTTCTCTTCATGCTTGACTTCATAAGACAGAGTTTGGGGTTAGGGGTAGCTTGATACATAAATTTTCTGGTTTGAATATGTCTAGACATTGTTTATCAACTTAATTGAATGCTTACTAGATGACATAAGAGTTTTTGAAATTTCCATGCTTGAAAACCAAAAACCACTTCTCTTCATGCATGCTTGACTTCATAAGGTAGAGTTTAGGGTTTGGGGGTAGATACATGATTTTCCTGCTAGTTTGAATATGTCTAGACCTTGTTTATCAATTTAATTGAATGCTCACTATATGACATGAGCAGACCTTGGTTTTAATTTTTTTATACCCATTTGATTCTTCGTTCCTAGGTTTGTTGACCAAGATTTGAACAAGTTTAAAACATCTATTATATAATTAAAGCACAAGACAAATAACGGTGGAGATTAAACAAATCAAAACCAATGGATTAGATTAAAATCGCTACATCGGGAAAAAAGAGAAAATTTGCCTAACCACGATCGCTTAGAACAAACTGAATAGATATAACGGTGGAGATTAAACAAATCAAAACCAATGCATTAGATCAAAATCGCTACGTCGGTAAACAGAAAACGTACGTAACCATTGTAACCATTGTCGCTTGGAATTAATTGAATAGATATCCGCACCAGCATGTAGTGTAAAAGATCCATTGAAAAAAGAAGAAGATCCATTCAATGCATCCCAACCCGATTTCAAATGTTAACTAACCGGCAAGATCGGAACTGCACATGAATATCCGGCCTACCTCAAAGTCCTCCCTAACTATCGATGGGATTCCTATATATAGCGACCACCCTCTCAAAAAAAATATATAGCGACCACGACGGGACGTGCTGGTTAGTTTGCGTGACCTCGCGTCGTCCTGAGCCGCGCCACCGCTGCCGCTGCCGCATGAAGCTGTCGTTTCCCGTGAAAACCGCATGGGGCTTTGCCGTCGAGCGCCGCCGTCCCCGACCAGCGCCCCGCTCCGTCCACTCTGTTCCTGAATATCGGCTAGAAATAATGGCGTAGATGGCATCGGAGCTGGAAGCGATCACGGAGAGGGTCGCCGACCGCACCGCTCCTCCTCCTCAGTGCTACTCAGCCTTCGGGAGCGCGTCATCTGTTAAGACCGCCACCTTATCCATGTGCCAACTGCTAAGTTATGTGGTTGCTCAGATGCGTTTCCTTTCCCCGACCAGCGCCCCGCTCCGTCCACTCTGTTCCTGAATATCGGCTAGAAATAATGGCGTAGATGGCATCGGAGCTGGAAGCGATCACGGAGAGGGTCGCCGACCGCACCGCTCCTCCTCCTCAGTGCTACTCAGCCTTCGGGAGCGCGTCATCTGTTAAGACCGCCACCTTATCCATGTGCCAACTGCTAAGTTATGTGGTTGCTCAGATGCGTTTCCTTTTTTTTTGAAGTACTCAGATGCGTTTCCTCCGTGCTGGCAAAGGAAAGTGCAGATTGCATCGGCGCAAATTCCAGTTCGTCATTGGGCATGTGTGGAAGAATATCACAGCGGCACGGACCTGTCCCTGGAGGGTGTCAGTTGAGCCTTGAAAACACTACTAAGCGTACCAGAGAGCTAGAGCAAAAAACTGATTGCGTCCATCTCTCGGAGGAGCCGAGATGGACCCCTTCCAACTTCCGGCGTACATCCTTCCTCCCACCCATATAGCCAGGGAACGAACCACGACAGGCAGCCTCCTCTTGAAATCCAATGGAACAAATTTGCCCCGCACCTCGAAATCAGATCGAATCCCATCAAACAAATCCGTCAAGAAAGGAGAGCTTCTACGCCGACGCCCCAACGTTGCGCAAGGCCGCAGGGGAGAGATCGCTGTCGTCGACAAGACGCGCAGAAAGGACATGGTATTCGGCAAACATACGGAGTTCCTGAACCTCCGCGACATCCTGGCCGGCAGGTTGCACCGAGCGGAGTGGCTTCTATCGCTCTCTCCAATACCAAGGGATTCAAGGTGAACCGTAGTAAAATATTTGCGTATAATTTCGCCCTTCTCTTATACTTCCAGTTAGATATCTATGTTATTCTTTGGGTATTGAAGGTTTCATGCTTCGGTGGTGGACTGAGATCTTGAAGAGATTCTGTTGCGTTTTTCAACTCCGGTAGATGGTGCGTCGCTGAAGCACTCCTTCTTCGATGCGCAGCCAGCATTTCTTTTGTTAATTTTTTCTAAATCTACACGACCCTACATCTCTAGCAGCAACATGACAGCTTGGGGCTTAGATAGGTTCAGTCCAGTAGCCTGAGAACGACATATTTATAAAGCTGAAGCTTGGTTCATCGAGAAATTTTAATTGATGGCATGACTCCTTCTCCGGCCAGAGGAGAGCCACCGCCCACCGCCAAGGGGAACTGGCATCTGCAAGGCTGCGACTGAATTCTGTAAGTATACTCAGAGATACAAACGTCAGAGATAAGGTTTTTGTTAGCCTGTGCGTGGAGGCGTGGATCCCCGTATTTTCTGTCCGGCCAAACTGAATACATGATGCGATGCATCTCAGAGAGCATGAATTCAGTATATGATTTATTATTTATCATGACTCAAAAGTCAAACTCAGAATAATTCCAAGACAACCCCAACAGGTAAACAACTTTGCTATCTTTGCTACTCAAACAGTCAAGCTGCGTACCATCAGCTGGCCATCAACCAAGGTGGCTGCTTAGTAGTACATCGTTGGTTAGTAATCCCAAATAAAGATGCACTAATGTTTCAGTAGCATAAGTTTTCGAATTAGTCCTTGTCGCTTGGAATTAATTGAATAGATATCCGCACCAGCATGTAGTGTAAAAGATCCATTGAAAAAAGAAGAAGATCCATTCAATGCATCCCAACCCGATTTCAAATGTTAACTAACCGGCAAGATCGGAACTGCACATGAATATCCGGCCTACCTCAAAGTCCTCCCTAACTATCGATGGGATTCCTATATATAGCGACCACCCTCTCAAAAAAAATATATAGCGACCACGACGGGACGTGCTGGTTAGTTTGCGTGACCTCGCGTCGTCCTGAGCCGCGCCACCGCTGCCGCTGCCGCATGAAGCTGTCGTTTCCCGTGAAAACCGCATGGGGCTTTGCCGTCGAGCGCCGCCGTCCCCGACCAGCGCCCCGCTCCGTCCACTCTGTTCCTGAATATCGGCTAGAAATAATGGCGTAGATGGCATCGGAGCTGGAAGCGATCACGGAGAGGGTCGCCGACCGCACCGCTCCTCCTCCTCAGTGCTACTCAGCCTTCGGGAGCGCGTCATCTGTTAAGACCGCCACCTTATCCATGTGCCAACTGCTAAGTTATGTGGTTGCTCAGATGCGTTTCCTTTCCCCGACCAGCGCCCCGCTCCGTCCACTCTGTTCCTGAATATCGGCTAGAAATAATGGCGTAGATGGCATCGGAGCTGGAAGCGATCACGGAGAGGGTCGCCGACCGCACCGCTCCTCCTCCTCAGTGCTACTCAGCCTTCGGGAGCGCGTCATCTGTTAAGACCGCCACCTTATCCATGTGCCAACTGCTAAGTTATGTGGTTGCTCAGATGCGTTTCCTTTTTTTTTGAAGTACTCAGATGCGTTTCCTCCGTGCTGGCAAAGGAAAGTGCAGATTGCATCGGCGCAAATTCCAGTTCGTCATTGGGCATGTGTGGAAGAATATCACAGCGGCACGGACCTGTCCCTGGAGGGTGTCAGTTGAGCCTTGAAAACACTACTAAGCGTACCAGAGAGCTAGAGCAAAAAACTGATTGCGTCCATCTCTCGGAGGAGCCGAGATGGACCCCTTCCAACTTCCGGCGTACATCCTTCCTCCCACCCATATAGCCAGGGAACGAACCACGACAGGCAGCCTCCTCTTGAAATCCAATGGAACAAATTTGCCCCGCACCTCGAAATCAGATCGAATCCCATCAAACAAATCCGTCAAGAAAGGAGAGCTTCTACGCCGACGCCCCAACGTTGCGCAAGGCCGCAGGGGAGAGATCGCTGTCGTCGACAAGACGCGCAGAAAGGACATGGTATTCGGCAAACATACGGAGTTCCTGAACCTCCGCGACATCCTGGCCGGCAGGTTGCACCGAGCGGAGTGGCTTCTATCGCTCTCTCCAATACCAAGGGATTCAAGGTGAACCGTAGTAAAATATTTGCGTATAATTTCGCCCTTCTCTTATACTTCCAGTTAGATATCTATGTTATTCTTTGGGTATTGAAGGTTTCATGCTTCGGTGGTGGACTGAGATCTTGAAGAGATTCTGTTGCGTTTTTCAACTCCGGTAGATGGTGCGTCGCTGAAGCACTCCTTCTTCGATGCGCAGCCAGCATTTCTTTTGTTAATTTTTTCTAAATCTACACGACCCTACATCTCTAGCAGCAACATGACAGCTTGGGGCTTAGATAGGTTCAGTCCAGTAGCCTGAGAACGACATATTTATAAAGCTGAAGCTTGGTTCATCGAGAAATTTTAATTGATGGCATGACTCCTTCTCCGGCCAGAGGAGAGCCACCGCCCACCGCCAAGGGGAACTGGCATCTGCAAGGCTGCGACTGAATTCTGTAAGTATACTCAGAGATACAAACGTCAGAGATAAGGTTTTTGTTAGCCTGTGCGTGGAGGCGTGGATCCCCGTATTTTCTGTCCGGCCAAACTGAATACATGATGCGATGCATCTCAGAGAGCATGAATTCAGTATATGATTTATTATTTATCATGACTCAAAAGTCAAACTCAGAATAATTCCAAGACAACCCCAACAGGTAAACAACTTTGCTATCTTTGCTACTCAAACAGTCAAGCTGCGTACCATCAGCTGGCCATCAACCAAGGTGGCTGCTTAGTAGTACATCGTTGGTTAGTAATCCCAAATAAAGATGCACTAATGTTTCAGTAGCATAAGTTTTCGAATTAGTCCGACTCAAGGAAACATGAATATCATCAGATCGTGTAATACCGTATGTGCAAATGCTTTCATTACATGAGGAAATTCAGGAGTTTTAAGGAATATTCCAATCAGTTTTTCTTGCATCTGATTCTTTGATTATGCAGTTAGCATGGCTTCTACATCAAGTGATTACTTCATCTATAAATCGTTCTCTTTGATCCCTATAAGAGTTGCCTACATAACTTTTTACTCTTAATAATTACTCTCTCTTTTTCACTCTAGGTGCTCGATGAACTTTTCACCTAACAAATTTCAATCTTCAATGCAAGGAGGATTTAGAAGAGAAATTCGCTTCATCCCCCGCAACAAAGAAAATGATTTCGAGTTGTGAAATAAGATACCACCTAAATAAAAAAAATCAAAATTGACCTGTATATTTTCATATTTCCATTTGCAAATATTGTACATAGAAATACATTACTTTACCCTGTAACCAAACAAACAAGCATTTAAGTCAATTTTATAAGATTATATTTATGTATATTTATAGAAAATTATGATGTACATGAATAAAAGGACTACATATTTTTGATTTATTTAATGGTCTAATAAAATATTAATAAGTGATTAAATGTGTATCAGTGGTCACTGTTGATGCGTTAAATTCAATAATTTACAATAATGTATCAAATAATAATTAGAAAAAGCAAGATAAAAAATGAATACAAAAGTATCAAGTATTAATTATGCAAATAACATGTGAAAAATCTAGGCGCGCGCCAACTTGGTGCTAGCCTACAGGCATGTACTTGAAATATATATAAGTGTGGCTTAATTCTGTCGATCGGATATGCATTATTGCATCATACATGTGTGCGATTATTTGGTTTTGAACATTTACGTAGGCCCATCCTTATGCACCCGATTAAATATCCATTAACGATAGTGTATTCTACATGTGCAAGCTAACATTTCATGCATCTTAACAAAGCATAACCGGTGATCTGGCAATGATTTGATGTAACAACAGTCAATAAAAATGGATAGGATATATACGAAATGACAAGTTATGATGGAAAATGCTTCAGCTACTACCGATAATGGATATATTGTAGGCCAATGATGAATCGAGTAGAAGAAGGTAACACAGACGGTCGAATGATAAAAGCAAAAATTACTATGACACTATGGTTTAGCACTGGGCACATTACTAACCTAATAAATTATATCGAAGGAAGTCTAGCCACGTAAAGGCATATGCATTTTTAACTGACAATCATTAGTTTGACTTATCTAAGAAATAATTTCCGGATATAAAATTATTTCAGATTTTGGTTTATGATGGTACTACTTGACTTCCCAAAAAGCTTCCAGTCAAACATCTATAGCTTTTGACAACTAATAAGTAAAACATACATACTTCGGTAATACATACATGTGTGCAAACAATATTATCTTCACAATACTAGCCGCGCAAATGCGCGGGTCGGCCAGCTAGTTAATATGAAAAGGTAAGCATGTGTGCTTCTTAATTAGTCACTCCAAAATGAAGCTCTTGGGAGGGTTTTTGAAATTTCCATGTTTGAAACCAAAAAACCACGTACTTCTCTTCATGCTTGACTTC
>NC_061514.1:10840-50384 GCF_022539505.1 Lolium rigidum | reverse complement strand
AATGTGCATAAACCCATACGAGCTATTTGATGAACGGAGAGTAAATTGTAACCAAGGGTCTCGACAAGGAGGACATTCACAAGTGAGATGTCGGGTGTTACCACCACCTTGCCAAGACCCAATACCTTTGAGCACGTGTTGTCGCCATATGAAACGGTAGAGAGAGAAGGCGCGAGGTCGACAACAATATCCTTGCTTTCGGTCATATGACTTGTGGCTCCAGTATCAACCACCCATTTAGCGCCACCGGAAGCATAGTCCTACAAGGAATCAAGTCTTGGTTTTAGGTACCCATTTTTCAATGGGTCCTATCTTGTTAGTAACAAGGGGTTTGGGAACCCAAATAGTCCAATCAACATTGTCCTTTTGAGGACCAATAAAGAGAGCACGAATATGTCCATAGTAATCAACAAAAAGAACATGAGAAGGGTTGTTAGAGTCGGCGAAACCCGTCGAGGTGGCCGGAGTTGGGTACCCCATCCCTTCTTGAGCTAGCATTGCTCCCTTCAAGGTTGGTCTCCATGTTCTCCTTGTTCTTCTTCTTCTTGGTCCTCCTCTTCCTCTTTCTCTTTGGCTTGGTAGCCACTCCTCCTTGATACGTCTCCGACGTATCGATAATTTCTTATGTTCCATGCCACATTATTGATGTTATCTACATGTTTTATGCACACTTTATGTCATATTCGTGCATTTTCTGGAACTAACCTATTAACAAGATGCCGAAGTGCCGATTCTTTGTTTTCTCGCTGTTTTTGGTTTCAGAAATCCTAGTAAGGAAATATTCTCGGAATTGGACGAAATCAAAGCCCGGGGGCCTATTTTTCCACGAAGCTTCCGGAAGTCCGAAGGAGAGACGAAGAGGGGCCACGAGGGGCCACACCCTAGGGCGGCGCGGCCCCCCTTGGCCGCGCGGCCCCGTGGTGTGGGGCCCTCGTGCCGCCTCTTGACCTACCCTTCCGCCTACAACTAGCCTCCGTGACGAAACCCCCGGTACCGAGAGCCACGATACGGAAAACCTTACTGAGACGCCGTCGCCGCCGATCCCATCTCGGGGGATCCAGGAGATCGCCTCCGGCACCCTGCCGGAGAGGGGAATCATCTCCCGGAGGACTCTACGCCGCCATGGTCGCCTCCGGTGTGATGTGTGAGTAGTTCACCCCTGGACTATGGGTCCATAGCAGTAGCTAGATGGTTGTCTTCTCCTCATTGTGCTTCATTGTTGGATCTTGTGAGCTGCCTAACATGATCAAGATCATCTATCCGTAATTCTATATGTTGTGTTTGTCGGGATCCGATGGATAGAGAATACTATGTCATGTTAATTATCAAGTTATTATACATGTGTTGTTTATGATCTTGCATGCTCTCCGTTTCTAGTAGAGGCTACGGCCAAGTTTTTACTTTTAACTCCAAGAGGGAGTACTTATGCTCGATAGTGGGTTCATGCCTGCATTGACACCTGGGGGAGTGACAGAAACCCCTAAGGTTGTGTTGTGCTTGTTGCCACTAGGGATAAAACATTGGCGCTATGTCCGAGGATGTAGTTGTTGATTACATTACGCACCATACTTAATGCAATTGTCCGTTGTTTGCAACTTAATGCTGGAGGGGTTCGGATGATAACCTGAAGGTGGACTTTTTAGGCATAGATGCGGTTGGATGGCGGTCTATGTACTTTGTCGTAATGCCCAATTAAATCTCACTATACTTATCATGTCATGTATGTGCATTGTTATGCCCTCTCTATTTGTCAATTGCCCGACTTGTAATTTGTTCACCCAACATGCTTTTATCTTATGGGAGAGACACCTCTAGTGAACTGTGGACCCCGGTCCATTCTTTAATACTTGAAATACAAATTTGCTTGCAATACTTGTTTTACTTGTTTTCTCTGCAAACAATCATCTTCCACACAATACGGTTAATCCTTTGTTACAGACAAGCCGGTGAGATTGACAACCTCACTCGTTTCGTTGGGGCAAAGTACTTTGGTTGTGTTGTGCGGGTTCCACGTTGGCGCCGGAATCTACGGTGTTGCGCCGCACTACATCCCGCCGCCATCAACCTTCAACGTGCTTCTTGGCTTCTCCTGGTTCGATAAACCTTGGTTTCTTTCTGAGGGAAAACTTGCTGCTGTGCGCATCATACCTTCCTCTTGGGGTTGCCCAACGAACGTGTGAAATACACGCCATCAAGCTCTTTTTCTGGCGCCGTTGCCGGGGAGATCAAGACACGCTGCAAGGGGAGTCTCCACTTCCCAATCTCTTTACTTTGTTTTTGTCTTGCTTAGTTTTATTTACTACTTTGTTTGCTGCACTAAATCAAAATACAAAAAAAATTAGTTGCTAGTTTTACTTTATTTGCTATCTTGTTTGCTATATCAAAAACACAAAAAAATTAGTTTACTTGCATTTACTTTATCTAGTTTGCTTTATTTATTGTTGCTAAAATGGCCAACGCTGAAAATACTAAGTTGTGTGACTTCACAACCACAAATAATAATGATTTCTTATGCACACCTATTGCTCCACCTGCTACTACAGCAGAATTCTTTGAAATTAAACCTGCTTTACTTAATCTTGTCATGAGAGATCAATTTTCTGGAATTAGTTACGATGATGCTTGCTGCCCATCTTAATAATTTTGTTGAACTATGTGAAATGCAAAAATATAAAGATGTAGATGGTGATATTATTAAACTAAAATTGTTCCCTTTCTCATTAAGAGGAAGAGCTAAAGATTGGTTGCTATCTCTGCCTAAGAATAGTATTGATTCCTGGACTAAATGCAAGGATGCTTTTATTGGTAGATATTATCCCCCTGCTAAAATTATATCTTTGAGGAGTAGCATAATGAATTTTAAACAATTAGATACTGAACATGTTGCTCAAGCTTGGGAAAGAATGAAATCTCTGGTTAAAAATTGCCCAACCCATGGACTGACTACTTGGATGATCATCCAAACCTTCTAAGCAGGACTAAATTTTTCTTCGCGGAATTTATTGGATTCAGCTGCTGGAGGTACCTTTATGTCCATCACTCTTGGTGAAGCAACAAGGCTTCTTGATAATATGATGATCAACTACTCTGAATGGCACACGGAAAGAGCTCCACAAGGTAAGAAGGTAAATTCTGTTGAAGAATCCTCTTCCTTGAATGATAAGGTTGATGCTATTATGTCTATGCTTGTGAATGATAGGACTAATATTGATCCTAATAATGTTCCGTTAGCTTCATTGGTTGCACAAGAAGAACATGTTGATGTAAACTTCATTAAAAATAATAATTTCAACAACAATGCTTACCGGAACAATTCTAGTAACAACTATAGGCCATATCCTTATAATAATGGCAACGGCTATGGTAATTCTTATGGAAATTCTTACAACAATAATAGGAATTCACCCCCTGGACTTGAAGCCATGCTTAAAGAATTTATTAGTACACAAACTGCTTTTAACAAATCCGTTGAAGAAAAGCTTGGTAAAATTGATATACTTGCTTCTAAAGTCGATAGTCTTGCGGCTGATGTTGATCTTTTGAAATCAAAAGTTTTGCCTAATGAGAATTATCATAATAAAATTGTTACTACAGCAAATGCCATTCAAGTTAGAATTAATGAGAATATAAGATTAATGGCTGAGCTGCGTGCTAGGTGGGATAGAGAAGAAAATGAAAAACTAGCTAAAGAGAAGAATATAGCTAAAGTTTGGACTATTACCACCACTAGTAATGCTAATGCTACACATGTTGCTGCACCTCCTACTCATATTAATAAAATAATTGGTGTTAGCAATGTTTCCACTTCTAATGCAAAGCGCGAAAAACTGCCTGAAACTGCTAAAACTGCTGAAACTGCCTATGATAAAGCTGCTGAAATTTTTTCCAACATTGGGGATGATGATCCCATTGCTTTAGATTATAATGGTTTGAATTTTGATGATTGCCACATCTCTGAAGTTATAAAGTTCTTGCAAAAACTTGCTAAAAGTCCTAATGCTAGTGCTATAAATTTGGCTTTCACGCATCATATTACAAATGCTCTCATAAAAGCTAGAGAAGAGAAACTAGAGCGCGAAGCCTCTATTCCTAAAAAGCTAGAGGATGGTTGGGAGCCCATCATTAAGATGAAGGTTAAAGATTTTGAGTGTAATGCTTTATGTGATCTTGGTGCAAGTATTTACGTTATGCCTAAGAAAATTTATAATATGCTTGACTTGCCACCGCTGAAAAATTGTTATTTGGATGTTAATCTTGCTGATCATTCTACAAAGAAACCTTTGGGTAAAGTTGATAATGTTCGCATTACCGTTAACAATAATCTTGTTCCCGTTGATTTTGTTTTCTTGGATATTGAATGCAATGCATCTTGTCCCATTATATTGGGAAGACCTTTTCTTCGAACTGTTGGTGCTATTATTGATATGAGGGAAGGTAATATAAAATATCAATTTCCTCTCAAGAAAGGTATGGAACACTTCCCTAGAAAGAGAATAAAGGTACCTTATGATTCTATTATTAGAACAAATTATGATGTTGATGCTTCATCTCTCGATGTTACTTGATACACACTTTCTGCGCCTAGGCTGAAAGGCGTTAAAGAAAGCGCTTATGGGAGACAACCCATGTTTTTACCTACAGTACTTTGTTTTTATTTTGTGTCTTGGAAGTTGTTTACTACTGTAGCAACCTCTCCTTATCTTAGTTTTGTGTTTTGTTGTGCCAAGTTAAGCCGTTGATAGAAAAGTAAGTACTAGATTTGGATTACTGCGCAGAAACAGATTTCTTTGCTGTCACGAATCTGGGTCTAATTCTCTGTAGGTAACTCAGAAAATTATGCCAATTTACGTGAGTGATCCTCAGATATGTACGCAACTTTCATTCAATTTGAGCATTTTCATTTGAGCAAGTCTGGTGCCATTTTAAAATTCGTCAATACGAACTGTTCTGTTTTGACAGATTCTGCCTTTTATTTCGCATTGCCTCTTTCGCTATGTTGGATGAATTTCTTTGATCCACTAATGTCCAGTAGCATTATGCAATGTCCAGAAGTGTTAAGAATGATTGTGTCACCTCTGAATATGTCAATTTATATTGTGCACTAACCCTCTAATGAGTTGTTTCGAGTTTGGTGTGGAGGAAGTTTTCAAGGATCAAGAGAGGAGTATGATGCAACATGATCAAGGAGAGTGAAAGCTCTAAGCTTGGGGATGCACCCGGTGGTTCACCCCTGCATATATCAAGAAGACTCAAGCGTCTAAGCTTGGGGATGCCCAAGGCATCCCCTTCTTCATCGACAACATTATCGAGTTCCTCCCCTGAAACTATATTTTTATTCCATCACATCTTATGTGCTTTTTCTTGGAGCGTCGGTTTGTTTTTGTTTTTTGTTTTGTTTGAATAAAATGGATCCTAGCATTCACTTTATGGGAGAGATACACGCTCCGCTGTAGCATATGGACAAGTATGTCCTTGGTTTCTACTCATAGTATTCATGGCGAAGTTTCTCCTTCGTTAAATTGTTATATGGTTGGAATTGGAAAATGATACATGTAGTAATTGCTATAAATGTCTTGGGTAATGTGATACTTGGCAATTGTTGTGCTCATGTTTAAGCTCTTGCATCATATGCTTTGCACCCATTAATGAAGAAATACATAGAGCATGCTAAAATTTGGTTTGCATATTTGGTTTCTCTAAGGTCTAGATAATTTCTAGTATTGAGTTTGAACAACAAGGAAGACGGTGTAGAGTCTTATAATGTTTTCAATATGTCTTTTATGTGAGTTTTGCTGCACCGGTTCATCCTTGTGTTTGTTTCAAATAAGCCTTGCTAGCCTAAACCTTGTATCGAGAGGGAATACTTCTCATGCATCCAAAATACTTGAGCCAACCACTATGCCATTTGTGTCCACCATACCTACCTATACTACATGGTATTTTCCCGCCATTCCAAAGTAAATTGCTTGAGTGCTACCTTTAAAATTCCATCATTCACCTTTGCAATATATAGCTCATGGGACAAATAGCATAAAAACTATTGTGGTATTGAATATGTAATTATGCACTTTATCTCTTATTAAGTTGCTTGTTGTGCGATAACCATGTTCATCGGGGAACGCCATCAACTCATTGTTGAATTTCATGTGAGTTGCTATGCATGTTCGTCTTGTACTGAAGTAAGGGCGATCTACACTCGAGTTGAATGGTTTGAGCATGCATATTGTGAGAGAAGAACATTGGGCCGCTAACTAAAGCCATGATTCATGGTGGAAGTTTCGAGTTTTGGACAAATATCCTCAAGTCTCTAATGAGAAAAGAATTAATTGTTGTCAAATGCTTAAAGCATTAAAAGAGGAGTCCATTATATGTTGTCTATGTTGTCCCGGTATGGATGTCTAAGTTGAGAATAATCAAAAGCGAGAAATCCAAATGCGAGCTTTCTCCTTAGACCTTTGTACGAGCGGCATAGAGGTACCCCTTTGTGAAACTTGGTTAAAGCATATGTATTGCGGTGATAATCCGAGTAGTCCAAGCTAATTAGGACAAGGTGCGGGCACTATTGGTACACTATGCATGAGGCTTGCAACTTATAAGATATAATTTACATGATGCATATGCTTTATTACTACCGTTGAAAAAATTGTTTCATGTTTTCAAAATCAAAGCTCTAGCACAAATATATCAATCGATGCTTTTCCTCTATGAGGACCTTTCTTTTACTTTCAATGTTGAGTCAGTTCACCTATTTCTCTCCACCTCAAGAAGCAAACACTTGTGTGAACTGTGCATTGATTCTTACATACTTGCATATTGTACTTGTTATATTACTCTATGTTGACAATTATCCATGAGATATACATGTTACAAGTTGAAAGCAACCGCTGAAACTTAATCTTCTTTTGTGTTGCTTCAATACCTTTACTTTGAATTATTGCTTTGTGAGTTAACTCTTATGCAAGACTTATTGATGCTTGTCTTGAAGTGCTATTCATGAAAAGTCTTTGCTTTATGATTCACTTGTTTACTCATGTCATACACATTGTTTTGATCGCTGCATTCACTACATATGCTTTACAAATAGTATGATCAAGATTATGATGGCATGTCACTCCGAAATTATACGTGTTTATCGTTTTACCTGCTCGGGACGAGCAGAACTAAGCTTGGGGATGCTGATACGTCTCCGACGTATCGATAATTTCTTATGTTCCATGCCACATTATTGATGTTATCTACATGTTTTATGCACACTTTATGTCATATTCGTGCATTTTCTCGAACTAACCTATTAACAAGATGCCGAAGTGCCGATTCTTGTTTTACTGCTGTTTTTGGTTTCAGAAATCCTAGTAAGGAAATATTCTCGGAATTGGACGAAATCAAAGCCCAGGGGCCTATTTTTCCACGAAGCTTCCAGAAGTCCGAAGGAGAGACGAAGAGGGGCCACGAGGGGCCACACCCTAGGGCGGCGCGGCCCCCCCTTGGCCGCGCGGCCCTGTGGTGTGGGGCCCTCGTGCCGCCTCTTGACCTACCCTTCCGCCTACAAATAGCCTCCGTGACGAAACCCCCGGTGCCGAGAGCCACGATACGGAAAACCTTGCGAGACGCCGTCGCCGCCGATCCCATCTCGGGGGATCCGAGGAGATCGCCTCCGGCACCTGTGCCGGAGAGGGGAATCATCTCCCGGAGGACTCTACGCCGCCATGGTCGCCTCCGGTGTGATGTGTGAGTAGTTCACCCCTGGACTATGGGTCCATAGCGGTAGCTAGATGGTTGTCTTCTCCTCATTGTGCTTCATTGTTGGATCTTGTGAGCTGCCTAACATGATCAAGATCATCTATCCGTAATTCTATATGTTGTGTTTGTCGGGATCCGATGGATAGAGAATACTATGTCATGTTAATTATCAAGTTATTATACATGTGTTGTTTATGATCTTGCATGCTCTCCGTTTCTAGTAGAGGCTCTGGCCAAGTTTTTACTTTTAACTCCAAGAGGGAGTACTTATGCTCGATAGTGGGTTCATGCCTGCATTGACACCTGGGGAAGTGACAGAAACCCCTAAGGTTGTGTTGTGCTGTTGCCACTAGGGATAAAACATTGGCGCTATGTCCAGAGGATGTAGTTGTTGATTACATTACGCACCATACTTAATGCAATTGTCTCGTTGTTTGCAACTTAATGCTGGAGGGGTTCGGATGATAACTCGAAGGTGGACTTTTTAGGCATAGATGCGGTTGGATGGCGGTCTATGTACTTTGTCGTAATGCCCAATTAAATCTCACTATACTTATCATGTCATGTATGTGCATTGTTATGCCCTCTCTATTTGTCAATTGCCCGACTGTAATTTGTTCACCCAACATGCTTTTATCTTATGGGAGAGACACCTCTAGTGAGCTGTGGACCCCGGTCCATTCTTTAATACTTGAAATACAAATCTGTTGCAATACTTGTTTTCTTGTTTTCTCTGCAAACAATCATCTTCCACACAATACGGTTAATCCTTTGTTACAGCAAGCCGGTGAGATTGACAACCTCATCTGTTTCGTTGGGGCAAAGTACTTTGGTTGTGTTGTGCGGGTTCCACGTTGGCGCCGGAATCTACGGTGTTGCGCTGCACTACATCCCGCCGCCATCAACCTTCAACGTGCTTCTTGGCTCCTCCTGGTTCGATAAACCTTGGTTTCTTTCTGAGGGAAAACTTGCTGCTGTGCGCATCATACCTTCCTCTTGGGGTTGCCCAACGAACGTGTGAAATACACGCCATCACTCCTTCATTGCAAGAGCCCTCTTTGGCTCCATCTTTAGCTTCAATGATTCCTTCCAAGTACTTGGCTTGAACTTGGAGTCTATCAACCTTGGCCTTCAAGCGATTGACTTCATCTTCATGCTCCGGTGTGGATGGCAAATATAAAACACTTGGACCTCCTTTGCCTTGTTCACCCGGAAG
The DNA here is from genome assembly GCF_022539505.1 of Lolium rigidum. NCBI lineage: Eukaryota > Viridiplantae > Streptophyta > Magnoliopsida > Poales > Poaceae > Lolium > Lolium rigidum. The sequence continues at coordinate 41,428 of NC_061514.1, read as the reverse complement.
TGTTCCATCAAAGCTTCTTCTTGGAGAGCGTTCATCTTCATGAGCATGCGCTTGTCATTCTCCATCTTGGCAATGTCACTTTCATGAGTGCAACATGCACGGTCCTTGCTCAAAGGAAAGTACTCCTTCAAGGTTTCTTCTTGCATGGAGTTGACCTCCATGAGCTTGGCTTCCCTTCTCTTCAAGGCGGCAATTTCCTCCTCATGATCACAACATGTGTCCTTTTCCTTGCTCATGTGGAGACATTCCACCAAAGACTCTTCTTGCTTGCTACTCAAACTCAATAGCTTGGCCTTGGTGATCTCAAGAGCGGCAATTTCTTCTTCATGGTTGCAACATGAGGTCTTCTCTTTGAACAAGCGGTAGTACTCATCCAAGGCTTCTTCTTGAAGAGCATTGACTTCCAAGAGGAGAGCATTGTGTCTCCTCAAGGAAGTAACTTGATCCACAAGCTCATCATGGCAAGAATTGGGGTCTTCATCATCTTTCCCTTTGTTGGCTTCCTCGAGCGAGAGCATCTTCTTCTTGAGGTCACCAACCAACTCAAGAGCATGGTCTCGATCCTTGGTGAGTTGCGAGACAATAGCTTCATTCTTGTCCTCAAGCACGATGACACTAGCTTCAAGAGACATGCGAAGATTCCGTTCATCATCAAGTTCCTCCTTGAGATTGGCAAGCTCAAAGGCCGCTTCCCTTTCCAACTTCTCCCTCTTCTCAATGAGATCTTGTGCCGCACCAAGTTGGGCTAAGAGAGCCCCAACATGAATCTTGGTATCCCCCTTCATGTTAGTGAGAAAAGAATCCAAGGAATCCAAACCCATAATCTCACGTTTAACGGCGAGACTAGTGGCATCATCAATATATAAGGCATTAGTAGAAGATGATGGTTTGGAAGGAGATTTTACCTCCGTGGATACCTTTGCCATAAGGCACCGAGCATTGTTGGTGACGAGGTTCTCATTAGGAGAGTCGAAGAGAGAGTTGGAGGGAGTGGAAATGGCGATGGCGGCCACTCCCTTTCCTTCCTTGTTGGAGCGCATGTCCTCATGCTCCCCATATTCATCGGAGGTGTACTCTTCACGAATGATGAAGGCTCTAGGCTTCTTGTTGGAGGAGACCTTGTCGTCATCGGACCTTGGGGAGAACTTGGAGAATCCTTTGGAGAGTGGCTTGTACCTATCCTTTGGGATAAGCTTTCCACCATAATCTTCTCTTCTCTCAAACATACAATCCGCGACAAAATGATTCTTGTCACCACAATTGTAGCATGTTCTTCTCTTTGTCCCTTCTCTTGGGCTCTTGGAGAGTCTTCTTGGAGAATCACGTGATCTTCTTGGTCTTGTGTTTCGGGACATGTTTCCATCCCAAAACTTCTTGGCGGCGAGAGCCATGTGCTCATGGTAGTTGACCTTGAGATCCTCCGATCCCCACTCAACGGGACCCTCATCGCTCTCACTAGCTTCATGCACCTTCATCTTCACACTACTAGAAAACAGGCTGTCAGTGGCGCACATGTTTTTGCTATCAGTGGCGCACCACTAGTGCGCCACTACTATCACGCCACTGCTAACTTTTAGCAGTGGCGCACCACTAGTGCGCCACTAGTAATTGAAATAACTGTGGCGCACCACCTAGTGCGCCACTACTAACTTTACACGTGCGCCACCCCTACAATCCCAGAAAGGCAAAACGAATGTGAGTGCGCCACAGCTGACATTCACATGCGCCACCCCTGATCATCACAGTCAATTAAAAAGAAGATGAGTGCGCCATTCGTGACATGTGACATGCGCCACTCCTAACCATCGTTTGAAACAAAAAAAAAGTGCCGTTCAAATTATCCAGGTAATTACATTAATTAATTTGCTTACATAGCAGTTTTTTTTTGAATCATGCTTACATAGCAGTTAAAATAATCTTACAGAGAAGTAAAATAAAATTACAGAGCAAATTTACAGAAACCACCCTAAAACCTAAAACAGAAAAGCAATCAAGTCCTGCAACCGCGTCCCTGCCCGTCGTTGACCTCCCGCCGCCGGTAGACCGTCGCCTCCGCGTGCGCGTGGACTTCGCGCGGCTGCTGCGCTGTTGTCGTGCGCCGTGGACGGGCGGCGCCACTGGCGCCTGGATGTCGCGAGAGATGGACCCGCCGGCGGCACTGGGGCGGTGCTCCGCTCTTCTCCTGTGGGGGCACGCTCGAAGGACATTGGAGAGCAGAGGAGAGGAGAGAGAAACTGGATCGGGAGAGGAGAGCGATGGTGAGAGAAACTGGATCGGGAGTGAGCGATGGTGAGCGATGGGTGCGTGATGGGTGCGTGGTGGGTGCGTGACCCTACGTGGTGGGTTGGCTGTCGGTGGGCGGTGGGTGCGTGACCCTACGTGGTGGGTTGGGCTGTCGGTGGGCGTGGAGTGATGTGCGGTGCGGTGCGGTTTCCAAGCGATGCGGTACACGGTGGCGCACCACGTTACGGTGCGCTATTGCTGTTTGCGGCACGGTGGCGCACCACATATAGGCGCGCCATTGCTATTCGAATAGGCAATGGCGCACCTATATGTGGTGCGCCACTGCTAACCTGAGACCCATTTGTAATTCAGCTCAAAACTTAGTAGTGGCCTATCAATATAGTAGTGCGCCATTGGTAATAAGTTACTAGTGGAGCACCGTTTTTTGGTGCGCCACTGCTATATAGCAGTGGAGCACCAGTAAAGTGGTGCGCCACTGGTAGCTTTTTACGGCTAGGCCTTTTCCTAGTAGTGTGAATGCAAGGTTGGGCTTGCGAGAGTTGTGGGCGCGAGCAACAAGATCCTCCGCATTCTTCTTGGAGATGTCCAAAGCGATGACTTCGCTAAGGACTTCATCGGATGTCATAGTACGGAAGGAGGCATTTTGGCGGATGGCCGTCAACTTCACTTCCTCATAAGGGAGGAGAGCGTTGTAGAACTTTCGCTTGATCCAATGGTCATCCACAAATGTTGCTCCAAGATCTTGCATTTGCACGGCAAGAGCGATGAGGCGCCGATACATTTCTTCGGGGGTCTCTCCTTCAACCATGACGAAATTGTCGGCCATATTGTTCGCTTCATCAAAGCGGGAGCTTTGGATGCTTGCATTGCCGAGGAAGAGCTTCTCAAGTTTGTCCCATGCTTCCTTGGCGGTCTTGAGCGAGCGGATATGAGCGTGGTCCTTGGGGGTGATGGCCATATGAATCATGTTGATGGCGGTGGCGTTGAGTTGGTCATCCACCACATCTCTCCTTGTCAATTTCTTGGGATCTCGTGGTGAATAGCCATCCTCGATGATACGCCAAAGCTCGGTAGAAGCGCTACGCACATGTGAACGCATTAAGAATTGCCAATTCTCAAAGTTGTTTGACTAAAGAGACGGTGGTGAACCATGCGACAAGATATGCGGCATCGGTATCAGAACGTTGATGGTGTAATCATTTGGTGGTGGCACCGCATGATAACCCCCTAGACGTTCCGCAACCGGTGTGTCATCATCCTTCCCTTTTGTTGAAGTGCCGGTATCCGCAAGCCCTTCCTTTTGTGGATCTTTTGTTGCTTCCGCGACAAAATCAACAAGAGGAAGGGGGTTAGCTTTGGTGGCGGATCCTCGGCACTTGCTTTTGGTGGCGGGTTTGGTTTTTGTACCATCAACTCCATCATCATCGCCTTCATTTGGGCAACGATGGATGACCCCAATTTCTTGAGGTCATCCAACGTAGCCGTCGTGGAATCGATGGGCGATGATTGTGACGCCCCGGAACCGGTACCATGAGGATTCCAGCGATCCCGCCGAAATCCGCACGATATCGATTCTGAGACGCCCTCCGACACGACGTGCGCGACGAATCACACACGTGATGCCAGAGGAATTAACACGAGCGGTAACATTACAACAGGATTACAATAGAGCCCACAAGAAACATATATTACAACAACGACTCCAACGAGTCAAGATACAAATATACAATACAAAGATCCAAGTCATACAGAAGATCGAATGCGTCCGAGTACGGACAAGATACAAATTGGACTAAGAGTCCTGAAGATAAACGATGGCGTCCATAACCCTGCCCAGGCCAAGCCGGAAGGGTAACCTTGCTAACGTCGTCATCTCGTACCTGTCAAAGTCGGGCCATCGGTTGCCGACAAAGGGAGGGAGCAAAAGAGAAAGGGAAAAGGCGAGAGTAAGTACCAAGGAACGAACTCCGGCACGTACTTAGCGAGACTAGAAATGGCTATGCTCGCCGAGCGAGTATAAATATATATCGCACGGGGCTATATGGTAGGTTTAGCGGCAGCAAAACTATAACCAATAGAGACACGCTACAACATCCGTCTAATCAGAGAAGATAAGAGAGCGCACAAGGTAACAGATAAATACTACACAAACATAACCCAGCCAAATACACATATCCCCTCCAACAAATGCGAAGAGGCAATGTAAAAGGCACTCAACGGTGGACAAGTTTTATTAGGTATCGGTTATAGTAATGCTATATTACTACGCAAGTTATTAGCAGATTATTAGCAACAAGATAACGGTGTAAGTTGTTCTATGATCAAGCTATACAATTCCAAGTCGTCCATAACCGCGGACACGGCTTATCGATAAGATGTACACCCTGCGGGGGTTGCCCAAATGTAACCATACGCATGCTCGACCCACTTACGACAGGTGGATGTCTCACAACAAGACCGTTCCCGAGTTCAACAAGAAAGTCTAGGGGGGCCACCCGACTAAGCTACCGTGACGAAGTCCGGCCGTACTCGAGACGGACTCGGGGTTTGCGTCGGCGGCTAGGCGTGCAAACCACACGCTTCGCTAAACGTCCCGCGGGGTACGGTACGAGAATATAAACACCCGAAGGCAACGGGAAGTAAACACCCGAAGGCAACAGGAAGTAAAGCATGGCATACATGGCATAGGCAAATAAAACCAAGGTTGTGGCCTCCTTTTCAAGCTGACTTGAGAAAAGGTAATGGGTGAGGGGGGTCCCAATAATCGTCCCCACGCATGGGTAGAGCGCTCAATCTCGGAACGGATAACAAGAACTCGGGTCCTAGGGGACATTAGCGAGTCAAAGTTCCGATGCTTTCGCAAAGGGGCTCACAGATGCCTCTGCTTACAATTTTAGTTGTTAACAAATAAGTAAAGCATGTGTATCTCCAAGAACTGATATAGCATGTGATAACCTCCCAACAACCCAACATATCCCGATAACAGATCGAGATAAACAACAGAGCCTAGACACGCATACGACTCGCAAGGCTCAAACATCAAGCAACGGCTATGGGTAAGGAATGATACATATAAGATTATTAGGGTAAACAAGTGGAATAGGACACGTAACTCGATAAAGAAGCGCAACATATGGATAGCAATGCGAGGGAGAGAGTAAATAGGTGAAGAGAGGGGGCTCGCCTGTGAAAGCTGCAGAAGAACTTGTCGGAGAACTCGTCGTATCTCACATCAACACTTCGTGATCCTATCCGGGAAGAAGCAAATGCTGGAACACACAACGTATGCAAACTTACTACTACGGATAAAGAAGATCCATCATGATCAAGATGATATGCATGACATGGCAAGGAGGATGCGGTGCAACTTATCCATATTAATCGGAGTTGGAACCCCGGACAAGCAAATTAGAGTTGGAGTTGCATTTCTACCGACAAAGTTAAGGGTGGATTAGCATAGTAAACATGGCAGGGGTGAGCTACATCAAAGTTAAATGGAACCGGGACAACATTTATATAATATCCCACATATTCCATATGTTCCATATTAGGTGTTAATGCAAACTATCACGAGATTGTATGATGCATTATGCAACAGCAGGTATGGATGGCATAATCATGTTCAGTGCATTTTTCTGATCAAAATTGATATATAACACTGTTAATTTGGAGTTACCAATTAAAAGTTATTAACAGATTAAGTTTTATTATTAATTAAAATAGAAAACAGATTTATTTTAATTGGAAAAGGATCCCAACGAAAAATCTATCAGGATATAGGACTGCGGGTTAGTTTACAAAACTTCCGGGGGTTTTGGAAGAAACCATCCGAGGCAAGGGCTGCGGGTTGAAAAGAAAAGGTTGCAGGGGGTTTCTTGGAAAGGATAGGAGTTAGGGGCGCCGGGTTAAGGTTTCAAAGGTGACAGGGGTTTTCTGAAAAAGGATCCAGGTCTGGATCTAGGGACAAAACTCACCGAGCTGGGTTCCAGCCCGGTGTCAGCGGCGAGTGGGCCCGGGGTTGCGCGACGAGGACGCTGAGCTGGCGACGTGGAGGCCGACGCGCGGAAGTTGTTCGACGCGGGGATGCCGCACGCGTTCTGGCAGGGACGGTGACCACGGCGAGGCGGCATGGACGCGCGCGTGGTCGAAGCAGAGGCTCCCGGATGCGCGCGTGTATGCGTTGCACGCGCCTCACCGGCGCGGACCATCTGGAGGTGGCTTCGTGGTCAAGGGGTCGCCGATGTGGTGCCGGCGGCGAGGATCTGCGGGAAGGTTTCGGCATCGACATGAGAAGGTAGAAGGAGGAAGCAAGGGGAAGAACGGAGGTGTCCAGGGGGTCGAGGAGGTTACCCCGAGCACGATGGCGAGGTCAGTTCGGCCGGAGGAGCAAGGTACTCGCCGTGATTGGTGAAAAACGCCGCCGGGTCGGAGAGGGGAACGGCGAAAAACTGCTCGATTTAGGACGGCATGGTTCGATTACTTTGGCGTGGAGAACAAGTACTTCATGGCGCTTCTCCTGGTGGTCTTGGCGCGTCGCGGGAGGACCCGTAGCGGCGGCGCCATGGCGGAGTTCGACGGTGGCGTTCTCGGGCTTCACAGAGAAAAGAAAGGAGGGGAAAAGGAGGTGGCGGCGCGAGGAGGGAGAGAGGGGAGGGCGCTAGGGTTTGGCGCCGAAAGATAAAGGGGGAGAGGAGCAGATGAGGGGTGGTGGTGTGGCATCGTGGTGGACAGCGACATGAGAGGGGGGGCTCATGCTGCTCTCGTGTGCGGGAAGAACGACAACGAGGAGACTCGGTCTCCTCGTGCTCGAAGGAGTACGCGGGCCGGGAGGAAGAAAGGTGGGCTGGACCGAGTCGGGCCGAGAAGAGAAGAAGGAGTAGGTGGGCTGCAGGGAAGAGATGGGCCAGAAAGAGATGGGGACAGGCCAGAGGGGGTTAGGGGTTTTATTTTTATTTTTAAACCTTTTCTCTTTTTAAATTCAAAACTGTTTTGAAATCAATTTTGAAAACATACCAAAACAAACAAAGTTTTATTTTGTAACATTTGAAAATAGTTTTAGTTGTTTGAAAGGTTTTGGGATAGGGTTTTGTTAAAGGAAGGAGAAGGGGAGGTTTATTAATAAAACCATACAAGAGGGAAACATAATATGTTAGGGCTTATAAAATAGTTTTCATTTTATTTTGTGAACCATGGATGATATGATGCATGATGCATGATGATGCATGAAAGAAAAAGAGCAAGCAAAATCTATAGGGGGTCCTACCCGGGGCCGTTACAATGATGGAGCGGGTGGCACAAGGGAAGGTGACCCATTCTTATCCGCCACTTGTTCGGCCATTTCTTAGGCGGTAAAGCCCGAGCAAGAAAACCTTGCTCTGATACCACTTGAATGGATCGTAGCGAACAAGAGGGGGGGTGAATGGCGCTACGGCAAGTTTTAGTCTTTTCCAATTTTTCGGCAACGAAAGGTAAAGGTGTGAACTTTAGCAATAGGGGTGATCCTACAATGAATATCGGACAAGTACAACAAGTAAAGGAATCAACAAGATAATGAGAGTAAGGAGCGAGACAACCGGGGAGCGCGAGGCGAGTCGAGGTTTGTTTCCCGCAGTTCCTTCCACTAAAGGAAGTACATCTGCATTGAGGAGGTGCTAGTCTCACACAAGAGACTAGACGGCCACACCACGAAGGAAGGCCTCACCTTCTTCCTCGAGAGAGCTCCACGAAGGTGCTCTCCCTCTTCCACTAAGGCACCGGTCGAGGCGGTGATTCCTTCACAAGGTTGGGGCGAGCTCCACACACAAGGATGCTCCCAACACCCTATGGAGCTAGTACATCACCAAGCTAGGCTCCATAGCTGCACATCTCCAATGCTCCACCATAGGAACCCATCTCCAATGTTCCACCAAAGGAACTCTTCCAATGCTCCACCAAGAAGCTCCTCCAAGGCTCCACCAAGAAGCTCCTCCAAGGCTCCACCAAAGGAACTCTTCTCCAATGCCCCACTAAGGAACCCTACCACCAAGATCCACTAAGGAATAGCTAGTATTGGTGAAATCTCTCTTGGTAGAACTATAGATCGGGGTCTCCTCCACCCTTCCTCAAAGTTTGGGCAAGATTGGTTGGATGGGGAGGGAGATCCTCAAGAATTAAGCTCAGCAACAATGGAGGAGAGAGAGGGGAAGAGATAAAAACGAGTTGGGGAAGAAGGGGCCCTTAAATAGGCTCCTCCAAATCCAACCGTTATGTCCGGATTTGGCCTAAGCGGTACTACCGCTTACGGGAAGCGGTACTACCGCTCCGAGTTCGAAATCCTCCCGGATCTGGTCAAAGGACGCGGAGCGGTACTACTGCACGAGGTACCGCTTGAGGTACCGCAATAGGGTCCAAACCTTACTGGATCCAAAGCGGTACCGGAGCGGTACCGGGCGGTACGACCGTAACTCGGTTACGGTACCTAAGCGGTACCGTAAGCGGTACTACCGCTCGTGAGCGGTACTACCGCCCCAGGTACTGCAGGGGTACCGCAGCGTGTTCTGGGAGACGAAATCAGTGCAGACTCAGAGCGGTACCAAGGGCGGTACCTATAGGGGTAGCGGTACTACCGCTACAGGTACCGGTAGTACCGGCCTGGCTAAATCTGGTTTTCTTCCCTTTTTCTCTCCAACCATGTTACCTCGCTAAACACACACAAAACCAGAAAACCTATCAACTACGCTTCAGTCTTCCGATCTTGACGCGTCCGGCGAGGTCACCGTGCACTTGCAAATCTAACAATGATACTCAAGGCACACGGTGAGATATCTCAAGTGTTGTCATCAAACACACAAAACATGGTGTTTAAAGTTTGCTCTTACAGTACTAAACATGCATCAAAACTAGTTTCTACCACTTAGAACAAGCATGCAAGCTCACTAAACATGTTACCTACAGCAGCAAAATATTCAAGATATACTCCACCAAACAAAATTCTACATGGATAATCGGAGGAGTCACATACCGGAGAGCAAATGTGCCAAATTTCGGACAGAGTTCAGGGCTGAGCAAAGAGATCGAGAAATCTTGAGCTCTTGAGCAGAAACGCGAGTGAGAGGAATCTGGTGCGAGTTTTTTCGGGAGAGAGAAGAGAATGGGAGAAAGAGATGAAGTGGTGGGGCAAGGAGGGCCCCACACAACAGGGTGGCGCGCCCCCCTTGCTGGCCGCGCCGGCCTGTGGGGTGCCACCCTGGGGTGCCCCACTGGTCATCCCCAGGTGTTCCCAGGTGCCTCGTCGAAAAATAGGACCAATGGTAATTTTGTGAATTTTTGAAAACTTTGAAAAATGCACATTTCTGGGTGTTAAAATTATTATTACTGGGCAGAAAAAGATTTTGAAATCTCTAATTAACTAAAGAACTTTGCAAAACAAAAGTGCTACAGCAAGTAGATCAAGTGGAGGAAGAAAGAGATGTTGTTTAGCTCCTCTATGCATATAAAATGAATTTGTTAACAAGGTTGATCAAGTCTTGCCACCAAATAAATTTTACATAGCATAAGAAGAAATAAACCTCAAATCAATCATGTTACCTTGTATTGTATTGATATGGATCCAATCACAAGAGTTTGATATTCTTCTTTAGGCTCATATATTGGACAATCAATAGTTCCCAATTTGATAGTTCTCACATTAGAAATGGTATTAACTACACATGCTTTCTCAATCCTCTTGGGAAAATAAATGGTATGCTCCTTGTCATCGACATTGAAAGTAACTTTTCCTTTATTGCAATCAATAGCAGCCCCTGCGGTGTTAAGAAAAGGTCTCCCAAGAATAATAGACATATTATCATCTTCGAGGCATTTCCAACACAACAAAATCGGTTAATATCAAGCGGTTATTAGTAACTTGAACAGGAACATCCTCACATATACCAACAGGAATAGCAGTAGATTTATTAGCCATTTGCAAAGATATATCAGTCGGTATCAACTTATCTAAATAAAGTCTCTTATAAAGAGAGAAAGGCATAACACTAACACCTGCTCCCAAATCACATAGAGCAGTTCTAACATAATTATTCTTAATAGAACAAGGAATAGTCGGTATACATGGGTCGCCAAGCTTCTTTGGAACCTTACCATTGAAAGAGTAATTAGCAATCATAGTGGAAATCTCCTCATTAGGATTTTTCCTTTTGTTAGTGACAATATCTTTCATATACTTTGAATAAGGAGGCAATTTAATAGCATCAGTCAAAGGTATTTGCAGGAATAAAGGTTTCATCCAATCACAAAATTTATTATAGTGTTCTTCTTCCTTTGATTTTAGTTTCTTAGCAGGAAAAGGCATTTGCTTTTGGACCCAAGGTTCTCTTTCATTACCATGTTTCTTAGCAATAAAATCTTCTTTAGTATACTTTTTATTTTTAGCATGCTTTTCAGGTTCTTCTTCAACCTCTTCTTTATCAGAAGCATCATTATTATCATTATATTTATCATGTTCATTACCACTTTCAGTTTCAGCATCGAAATAGAAATACTATTAGGATCATTAACGGAGCTCGGAGGATTCTACAACGGTTTTATGTTTCTTTTTCTTTTTCTTAGATGGAGCACTAGTTTCGGTTCGTTGAGAATCTTGTTCAACTCTTTTGGGATGCCCTTCGGGATATAGAGGATCCTGGGTAGAAACACCGCCTCTAGTTGTTACTTCATAAGCATGTTTTTCTTTAGAATTATCTTTTAACAAGTCATTTTGCACTTTAGTGAGTTGATCAATTTGAGTTTGAACCATATGAAAATGTTTAACAAGCATCTTAACATCATTGGAGGTTCTCTCCACAATACCATGCAATTCACCAATAGCTCGAGAATTTTCCATTAAATGATTCTCTACTCTCATATTGAAATTACTTTGCTTAACAATATAATTATCAAACTCATCTAAGCATTGAGCAGGAGGTTTTGAATATGGAATATCTTCTCTAGTAATGCGTTCAAGAGAGTGTACCTCAATCATGGATGAAGGGGGAGTGATCTTACATAAATCTTCTATGGGAGGTAAATTCTTCACATCTTCGGATTTAATACCCTTCTCTTTAAGAGATTTCTTGGCTTCCCTCATATCTTCATCATTTAATTTAATCATACCCCTCTTCTTCAATATTGGTGTCGGGGTTGGTTCGGTGTAGACCAATCATCATGATTCCGGCCTATTCTAGCCAATAATTCTTCGAGCGTCGTCCGGAGTTCTTTTCTCGAAAACACAACCAGCACAACTATCCGGGTATGCCCTAGACTCAACGGTTAGTCCACTATAAAATATATCAAGTAAATCATGCTTTTCCAAATCATGTTCGAGGCCAAGCTCTAATAAGAGAGCAAAATCTAGCCCAAGCCTCGGGCAATTTCTCTCCATCTTCACGATCAAAGTTATAAATTCTCTACAAAGCAATATGTTGAGCACTAGCGGGAAAGTATTTCCGGAAGAAAACATCAAGCAATTCTTTTGGACTATTAATAGAATCAGGTGGCAAACTATTATACCAAGTTTTAGCATCATCCTTTAATGAGAAAGGGAAAATTTTAGCAACGAAATAAGTACGCTTCTTAACATTATCAGAAAACAAGCTACTCAGAGTGGATAGCTCAATCATGTGTTCTACAGCACTTTCTTTTTCAGTACCACAAAAAGGTGTTTTCTCAACAATAGATATGTGAGACAAATCAAGAGAAAAATCATAATCCTTATCCTTAATGTTTATAGGAGATGTGGCAAATTTAGGATCAGGAGACAGTTTATATCTAACGGTATGTTGTGCAAGCAACCTTTTAATTTTTCTTGCATCGAGTAGTAGCATTGCATTTATCAATAAAATCATCATCAAGTTCTACATAATCTTCATCAAGATCATCACTAGAGTATTCAACAGACTCAGGTGAATTAACAGGTGTAGCAACATTTTCATTAGGAGTTTCAGTACTTTCAATTTGTCTAGACCTAGCAATTGTAGCATCTAGAAAAGATCCCAATGAACCACTATCATCAAGCACAGCAGAAGCATCATCAATATTATAAGAATTTTTAGATCTAGCAGAAGTACCCGCATGTGAAGCTTGTGGTGGTGAAACAAGTTATCTATCACAGATGGTGAATCAAGAGCAGCAGAGGTACTCAGAGTTGTACCTTTTCTTGTAGTGGATGGTAATATGGCGACTTTAGGATCGCGAGGTTTACCCATGATGGAGAATTTGCAGCGAACAATATCAATCCAAGTGAACTTCCAAATAAAGCTATGCTCCCCGGCAACGGCGCCAGAAAATAGTCTTGATAACCCACAAGTATAGGGGATCGCAGCAGTGTTCGCGGGAAGTAGAACCCAATTTATTGATTCGACACAAGGGGAGACAAAGAATACTTGAAAGCCTTAACAGCGGAGTTGTCAATTCAGCTGCACCTGGAAACAGACTTGCTCGCAAGAGTTTATCAGTAGTAACAGTTTTATAGCGAGTAGCGATAGTGAAATAACGAGCATCGAGTAATAAAGACGGCAGTAGTGATTATAGTAAACAGCGAGGATTAAAATACGTAGGCACAGGGGATGGATGAACGGGCGTTGCATGGATGAGAGAAACTCATGTAACAATCAAGGCGGGGCATTTGCGAGATGATAATAAAACGGTATCCAAGTACTAATCAATCAATAGGCATGTGTTCCATATATAGTCGTACGTGCTCGCAATGAGAAACTTGCACAACATCTTTTGTCCTACCAGCCGGTGGCAGCAGGGCCTCTAGGGAATCTACTGGAAATTAAGGCACTCCTTTTAATAGAGCACCGGAGCAAAGCATGAACACTCCGTGAACACATGTGATCCTCATATCACCGCCATCCCCTCCGGTTGCCCAATTTCGTCACTTTGGGGCCTCGGGTTCCGGACAACAATACGTGTATACAACTTGCGGGTAAGATCATAAAGCAATGAATATCATCATGAATTGATAACATGTTCAGATCTGAGATCATGGCACTCGGGCCCTAGTGACAAGCATTAAGCATAACAAGTTGCAACAATATCATAAAAGTACCAATTACGGACACTAGGCACTATGCCCTAACAATCTTATGCTATTACATGACCAATCTCATCCAATCCCTATGATACGTCTCCGACGTATCGATAATTTCTTATGTTCCATGCCACATTATTGATGTTATCTACATGTTTTATGCACACTTTATGTCATATTCGTGCATTTTCTGGAACTAACCTATTAACAAGATGCCGAAGTGCCGATTCTTTGTTTTCTAGCTGTTTTTGGTTTCAGAAATCCTAGTAAGGAAATATTCTCGGAATTGGACGAAATTAAAGCCCAGGGGCCTATTTTCTCACGAAGCTTCCAGAAGTCCGAAGGAGAGGCGAAGAGGGGCCACGGAGGGGCCACACCCTAGGGCGGCGCGGCCCCCCCTTGGCCGCGCGGCCCTGTGGTGTGGGGCCCTCGTGCCGCCTCTTGACCTACCCTTCCGCCTACAAATAGCCTCCGTGACGAAACCCCCGATGCCGAGAGCCACGATACGGAAAACCTTGCGAGGCGCCGTCGCCGCCGATCCCATCTCGGGGGATCCAGGAGATCGCCTCCGGCACCCTGCCGGAGAGGGGAATCATCTCCCGGAGGACTCTACGCCGCCATGGTCGCCTCCGGTGTGATGTGTGAGTAGTCTACCCCTGGACTATGGGTCCATAGCAGTAGCTAGATGGTTGTCTTCTCCTCATTGTGCTTCATTGTTGGATCTTGTGAGCTGCCTAACATGATCAAGATCATCTATCTGTAATTCTATATGTTGTGTTTGTCGGGATCCGATGGATAGAGAATACTATGTCATGTTAATTATCAAGTTATTATACATGTGTTGTTTATGATCTTGCATGCTCTCCGTTTCTAGTAGAGGCTCTGGCCAAGTTTTTACTTTTAACTCCAAGAGGGAGTACTTACGCTCGATAGTGGGTTCATGCCTGCATTGACACCTGGGGGAGTGACAGAAACCCCTAAGGTTATGTTGTGCTGTTGCCACTAGGGATAAAACATTGGCGCTATGTCCGAGGATGTAGTTGTTGATTACATTACGCACCATACTTAATGCAATTGTCTGTTGTTTAGCAACTTAATACTTTTTAGGCATAGATGCATGCTGGATAGCGGTCTATGTACTTTGTCGTAATGCCCAATTAAATCTCACTATACTTATCATGTCATGTATGTGCATTGTTATGCCCTCTCTATTTGTCAATTGCCCGACTGTAATTTGTTCACCCAACATGCTTGTATCTTATGGGAGAGACACCTCTAGTGAACTGTGGACCCCGGTCCACTCTTTAATACTGAAATACAAATCTGCTGCAATACTTGTTTTTACTATTTTCTCTGCAAACAATCATCTTCCACACAATACGGTTAATCCTTTGTTACAGCAAGCCGGTGAGATTGACAACCTCACTGTTTTTCGTTGGGGCAAAGTACTTTGGTTGTGTTGTGCGGGTTCCACGTTGGCGCGGAATCTGCGGTGTTGCGCCGCACTACATCCCGCCGCCATCAACCTTCAACGTGCTTCTTGGCTCCTCCTGGTTCGATAAACCTTGGTTTCTTTACGAGGGAAAACTTGCTGCTTGTGCGCATCATACCTTCCTCTTGGGGTTGCCCAACGAACGTGTGAAATACACGCCATCAAGCTCTTTTTACGGCGCCGTTGCCGGGGAGATCAAGACACGCTGCAAGGGGAGTCTCCACTTCTCAATCTCTTTACTTTGTTTTTGTCTTGCTTAATTTTATTTACTACTTTGTTTGCTGCACTAAATTAAAATACAAAAAAAAAATTAGTTGCTAGTTTTACTTTATTTGCTATCTTGTTTGCTATATCGAAAACACAAAAAAATTAGTTTACTTGCATTTTCTTTATCTAGTTTGCTTTATTTACTGTCGCTAAAATGGCCAACACTGAAAATACTAAGTTGTGTGACTTCACAACCACAAATAATAATGATTTCTTATGCACACCTATTGCTCCACCTGCTACTACAGCAGGATTCTTTGAAATTAAACCTGCTTTACTTAATCTTATCATGCGAGAGCAATTTTCCAGTGTTAGTTCGATGATGCTGCTGCCCATCTCAATAATTTTGTTGAACTATGCGAAATGCAAAAATATAAAGATGTAGATGGTGATATTATTAAACTAAAATTGTTTCCTTTCTCATTAAGAGGAAGAGCTAAAGATTGGTTGCTATCTCTGCCTAAGAATAGTATTGATTCATGGACTAAATGCAAGGATGCTTTTATTGGTAGATATTATCCCCCTGCTAAAATTATATCTTTGAGGAGTAGCATAATGAATTTTAAACAATTGGATAATGAACATGTTGCTCAAGCTTGGGAAAGAATGAAATCTCTTGTTAAAAATTGCCCAACCCATGGACTGACTACTTGGATGATCATCCAAACCTTCTATGCAGGACTAAATTTTTCTTCACGGAATTTATTGGATTCAAGCTGCTGGAGGTACCTTTATGTCCATCACTCTTGGTGAAGCAACAAGGCTTCTTGATAATATGATGATCAACTACTCTGAATGGCACACGGAAAGAGATCCACAAGGTAAGAAGGTAAATTCTGTTGAAGAATCCTCTTCCTTGAATGATAAGGTTGAAGTACCACCCTTCGATAATACTTGATACACACTTTCTGCGCCTAGCTGAAAGGCGTTAAAAAAAAGCGCTTATGGGAGACAACCCATGTTTTTACCTACAGTACTTTGTTTTTATTTTGTGTCTTGGAAGTTGTTTACTACTGTAGCAACCTCTCCTTATCTTAGTTTTGAGTTTTGTTGTGCCAAGTTAAGCCGTTGATAGAAAAGTAAGTACTAGATTTGGATTACTGCGCAGAAACAGATTTCTTTGCTGTCACGAATCTGGGTCTAATTCTCTGTAGGTAACTCAGAAAATTATGCCAATTTACGTGAGTGATCCACAGATATGTACGCAACTTTCATTCAATTTGAGCATTTTCATTTGAGCAAGTCTGGTGCCATTTTAAAATTCGTCAATACGAACTATTCTGTTTTGACAGATTCTGCCTTTTATTTCGCATTGCCTCTTTCGCTATGTTGGATGAATTTCTTTGATCCACTAATGTCCAGTAGCATTATGCAATGTCCAGAAGTGTTAAGAATGATTGTGTCACCTCTGAATATGTCAATTTATATTGTGCACTAACCCTCTAATGAGTTGTTTCGAGTTTGGTGTGGAGGAAGTTTTCAAGGATCAAGAGAGGAGTATGATGCAACATGATCAAGGAGAGTGAAAGCTCTAAGCTTGGGGATGCACCCGGTGGTTCACCCCTGCATATATCAAGAAGACTCAAGCGTCTAAGCTTGGGGATGCCCAAGGCATCCCCTTCTTCATCGACAACATTATCGGGTTCCTCCCCGAAACTATATTTTTATTCCATCACATCTTATGTGCTTTTTCTTGGAGCGTCGGTTTGTTTTTGTTTTTGTTTTGTTTGAATAAAATGGATCCTAGCATTCACTTTATGGGAGAGATACACGCTCCGCTGTAGCATATGGACAAGTATGTCCTTGGTTTCTACTCATAGTATTCATGGCGAAGTTTCTCCTTCGTTAAATTGTTATATGGTTGGAATTGGAAAATGATACATGTAGTAATTGCTATAAATGTCTTGGGTAATGTGATACTTGGCAATTGTTGTGCTCATGTTTAAGCTCTTGCATCATATGCTTTGCACCCATTAATGAAGAAATACATAGAGCATGCTAAAATTTGGTTTGCATATTTGGTTTCTCTAAGGTCTAGATAATTTCTAGTATTGAGTTTGAACAACAAGGAAGACGGTGTAGAGTCTTATAATGTTTTCAATATGTCTTTTATGTGAGTTTTGCTGCACCGGTTCATCCTTGTGTTTGTTTCAAATAAGCCTTGCTAGCCTAAACCTTGTATCGAGAGGGAATACTTCTCATGCATCCAAAATACTTGAGCCAACCACTATGCCATTTGTATCCACCATACCTACCTATGTTACATGGTATTTTCCCGCCATTCCAAAGTAAATTGCTTGAGTGCTACCTTTAAAATTCCATCATTCACCTTTGCAATATATAGCTCATGGGACAAATAGCTTAAAAACTATTGTGGTATTGAATATGTAATTATGCACTTTATCTCTTATTAAGTTGCTTGTTGTGCGATAACCATGTTCACTGGGAACGCCATCAACTCATTGTTGAATTTCATGTGAGTTGCTATGCATGTTCGTCTTGTCTGAAGTAAGGGCGATCTACACTGAGTTGAATGGTTTGAGCATGCATATTATGAGAGAAGAACATTGGGCCGCTAACTAAAGCCATGATTCATGGTGGAAGTTTCAGTTTTGGACAAATATCCTCAAGTCTCTAATGAGAAAAGAATTAATTGTTGTCAAATGCTTAAAGCATTAAAAGAGGAGTCCATTATCTGTTGTCTATGTTGTCCCGGTATGGATGTCTAAGTTGAGAATAATCAAAAGCGAGAAATCCAAATGCGAGCTTTCTCCTTAGACCTTTGTACAGGCGGCATAGAGGTACCCCTTTGTGAAACTTTGTTAAAGCATATGTATTGCGGTGATAATCCGGGTAGTCCAAGCTAATTAGGACAAGGTGCGGGCACTATTGGTACACTATGCATGAGGCTTGCAACTTATAAGATATAATTTACATGATGCATATGCTTTATTACTACCGTTGACAAAATTGTTTCATGTTTTCAAAATGAAAGCTCTAGCACAAATATAGCAATCGATGCTTTTCCTCTATGAGGACCATTCTTTTACTTTCAATGTTGAGTCGGTTCACCTATTTCTCTCCACCTCAAGAAGCAAACACTTGTGTGAACTGTGCATTGATTCCTACATACTTGCTTATTGCACTTATTATATTACTCTATGTTGACAATATCCATGAGATATACATGTTACAAGTTGAAAGCAACCGCTGAAACTTAATCTTCTTTTGTGTTGCTTCAATACCTTTACTTTGAATTATTGCTTTATGAGTTAACTCTTATGCAAGACTTATTGATGCTTGTCTTGAAGTGCTATTCATGAAAAGTCTTTGCTTTATGATTCACTTGTTTACTCATGTCATACACATTGTTTTGATCGCTGCATTCACTACATATGCTTTACAAATAGTATGATCAAGATTATGATGGCATGTCACTCCGGAAATTATACGTGTTATCGTTTTACCTGCTCGGGATGAGCAGAACTAAGCTTGGGGATGCTGATACGTCTCAGACGTATCGATAATTTCTTATGTTCCATGCCACATTATTGATGTTATCTACATGTTTTATGCACACTTTATGTCATATTCGTGCATTTTCTGGAACTAACCTATTAACAAGATGCCGAAGTGCCAGTTGCTGTTTTCTGCTGTTTTTGGTTTCAGAAATCCTAGTAAGGAAATATCCTCGGAATTGGACGAAATCAAAGCCCAGGGCCCTATTTTCCCACGAAGCTTCCAGAAGTCCGAAGGAGAGACGAAGAGGGGCCACGAGGGGGCCACACCCTAGGGCGGCGCGGCCCCCCTTGGCCGCGCGGCCCTGTGGTGTGGGGCCCTCGTGCCGCCTCTTGACCTACCCTTCCGCCTACAAATAGCCTCCGTGACGAAACCCCCAGTACCGAGAGCCACGATACGGAAAACCTTACTGAGACGCCGTCGCCGCCGATCCCATCTCGGGGGATCCAAGAGATCGCCTCCGGCACCCTGCCGGAGAGGGGAATCATCTCCCGGAGGACTCTACGCCGCCATGGTCGCCTCCGGTGTGATGTGTGAGTAGTCTACCCCTGGACTATGGGTCCATAGCAGTAGCTAGATGGTTGTCTTCTCCTCATTGTGCTTCATTGTTGGATCTTGTGAGCTGCCTAACATGATCAAGATCATCTATCTGTAATTCTATATGTTGTGTTTGTCGGGATCCGATGGATAGAGAATACTATGTCATGTTAATTATCAAGTTATTATACATGTGTTGTTTATGATCTTGCATGCTCTCCGTTTCTAGTAGAGGCTCTGGCCAAGTTTTTACTTTTAACTCCAAGAGGGAGTACTTACGCTCGATAGTGGGTTCATGCCTGCATTGACACCCGGGGAGTGACAGAAACCCCTAAGGTTGTGTTGTGCTTGTTGCCACTAGGGATAAAACATTGGCGCTATGTCCGAGGATGTAGTTGTTGATTACATTACGCACCATACTTAATGCAATTGTCTCGTTGTTTAGCAACTTAATACTGGAGGGGTTCGGATGATAACTCTGAAGGTGGACTTTTTAGGCATAGATGCAGTTGGATGGCGGTCTATGTACTTTGTCGTAATGCCCAATTAAATCTCACTATACTTATCATGTCATGTATGTGCATTGTTATGCCCTCTCTATTTGTCAATTGCCCGACTGTAATCTGTTCACCCAACATGCTTTTATCTTATGGGAGAGACACCTCTAGTGAACTGTGGACCCCGGTCCACTCTTTAATACTGAAATACAAATCTGCTGCAATACTTGTTTTTACTATTTTCTCTGCAAACAATCATCTTCCACACAATACGGTTAATCCTTTGTTACAGCAAGCCGGTGAGATTGACAACCTCATCTGTTTCGTTGGGGCAAAGTACTTTGGTTGTGTTGTGCAGGTTCCACGTTGGCGCCGGAATCTCCGGTGTTGCGCCGCACTACATCCCGCCGCCATCAACCTTCAACGTGCTTCTTGGCTCCTCCTGGTTCGATAAACCTTGGTTTCTTTCTGAGGGAAAACTTGCTGCTGTGCGCATCATACCTTCCTCTTGGGGTTGCCCAACGAACGTGTGAAATACACGCCATCACCCTACCATCCCCTTTAGCCTACAGCGGGGGAATTACTCACACATGGATGGGGGAAACATGGCTGGTCGATGGAGAGGCGTCGGTGGTGATGATGGCGATGATCTCCTCCAATTCCCCGTCACAGCGGAGTGCCAGAACGGAGTTTCTGGTCCCGAGACGGAGTTTCGCGACGGTGGTGGCGTACTGGATGGTTTCTGGTGATTTCTTCTAACCCCCCGTGCGTTTTTAGGTCGAAGGCGTTAAGTAGTCCAAAGGAGGGTGTCGGTGGCCGGCCGAGGGGACCACACGCTAGGGCCGCGCGCCCCCCTCCTGGGCCGTGCCGGCCTAGTGTGTGGGGCCCTCGGGCCTCCACCTGGCTTGCCCTTTTGGCTCCGTCAATCTTCTGGAAAAATAAGACCTTTCGCATAAATTCCGAGGATTTTCCTGAAAGTTGGATTTTTGCACAAAAACGAGACACCAGAGCAATTCTGCTGAAAACTGCGTTAGTCCGTGTTAGTTGCATCCAAAATACACAAATTAGAGGAAAAACAATAGCAAAAGTGTTCGGGAAAGTAGATACGTTTTGGACGTATCACATACCATCATTGTTACTAGAAGGAGATGTATCAAACATATAATCATCAGTAGCAAAAGGATTTTCAAACACCTCATCCCCAAGCTTAGAGCTTTCTATATCATTATGGGAAGAAGCATGAATAATACTAATACTATGGCAATTATTAACATCATCATTTTCAGAATTAGTTTCCCAGAGATTTTTAATATCAAAAGTAGCGTGCTCTTCTAAATCATAATCACTAATATAGGTAAAGGGCATAGGAAGATCATTGTACTCAGATTCATTATCATAATAATCATTAGGAGCAACATACATACGGTTACCTATCGTTATCTCATACACGCGGGGATATGCCGTTACTTCTTTCTTTTTATTTCCCCTCTTCTTCTTCTTCGTTCCCTTCTTCTTCTCCTTTTTCCTTCTCCTCGTTCCTTTCTTTAGCGGGGAGAGGCTTGATGAGGGGCTCCTCCACATAACCTGATTTATTTCCAGAAACAATAGAAGAAACTTGGGAGGATTCCTCCTTTTCATTAATAAGTTCAAAACACACAGCGGTCCTATCATATTTTGGCAAAGTGTCATCTTCTAAAATATTTTGTATGTAAGTATTTGTATGGCAATTATCAATGCAATAAGAAATACACCCATACAGGACATCATCAATATCAAGATCACTCATATGTAACAAAGAGATTTTTCTTGATAACTCTTCACACCACAAAAATAAAGTAAGTTCGTCATGCTGATTAGGAGTAATTTCATCATCACAATACAAATTTGCAGCACTCATGGGGTTCGAATTATCATTGGAGGAGCATTGAAAATTAAAATGACCCACTCTATGGCAAAGTTCACAAATAAAAGGATAGAGGGCACAAACTTTTTACCAAGATCATCTAGAGCTCTAGACCACTTTCTAGTTTTTTCATTCCCATGATGGATACAATATTCATCTTCGATCTGATTAATTCCACAAGGTCTATGCATTCCACAAAAATTAACATGCTTATAAGAAATAGTATTTTCAGAAGTTTGGGCATGCTTATTGCAATCATTAATAACAGTTTCATCCTTCATGCAAGTGTCTTTAAAAGGTTCATGATACTTATCAAAATTCTTCCTAGGCAATTCAAAATGAGAGGCAAAAGCTTTATAAAGATTTGCAACAACTTGAGAGTCAAGACCATAAGTAGCACTCATATTTTGAATTTTATCAGTATCCATAAAAGTTTCAATGCATTCATAATCATAATTTATACCTGACTCTTTACCTTTGTTGTTCTCCCATCCTTCAGTATTCTACTGAATCCGATCAAGAAGGTCCCTTTTAAACTCTTCTTCATTGCGTGTAAATGATCCAGAACAAGTAGTATCCAGCAAGGTTTTATCTTGAAAAGAAAGTCTTGCATAGAAATTATCAATGATGATATTACCAGGAAGCTCATGAATGGGGCATTTGAGCATTAAAGACTTCAATCTCCCCCATGCTTGGGCAATAGTCTCTCCATCATGAGGCCAGAAATTATATATGCGGTTCCGGTCTTTGTGAATTTCACTTGGAGGATAGAATTTAGAGTAAAATAGAGGCACAATATCCTTCCAATCAAGAGAATCCCCATTCTTCAGCAATTTATACCAATGCGCCGCTTTACCAGACAACGATATAGAGAATAGTTTCTTCCTAACTTCATCCATAGAGATACCTGCACACTTGAATAACCCGCATAATTCATGCAAAAACAGTAAATGATCTCCAGGATGGACAGTTCCATCCCCTTCATAGCGGTTATCCATAACATGTTCAATAATTTTCATAGGTATTTTATATGGAATACTTTCAGCAGGTGGATTTAAAATATCAGAAGCATCATTAGAGTTATCGCATATGGGAGATAGAGCATTATCAGAGAAAAATATTTCTTCCAAAGCTGAGGAGCAAAAAAGATTATTTTTATATAAACTAGCTTCCCCAAGCTTAGACTTTTCCATAGCATTAGCAGTAATTGCATTCATACTAATAACATTGCTACTATCATGCAGATAAGGTTCCATAGGTTTTTTAATTTTCGCATCAAACAATTCATGTCGTAACTCAGGAAATAGATTAAAAAGTTCACTGTTGTTTTCCATTATGCCTAACTAGTGAAAAATAAAAACAAGAAACAAAAAGATGCAATTGCAGGATCTAAAGGAAATAGCTTCGAGCACTCACACACCGGCAACAGTGCTAGGAAATAGCTTAGTAGTCGGAGGATGTGAATACCTTTTACCTTACCTCCCCGGCAACGGCGCCGGAAAATAGCTTGATTTCTACGCACGCTTCTATTCCTGTAGAGCAGTGTTGGGCCTCCAAGAGCGAGAGGTTTGTAGAACGAGCAGCAAGTTTCCCTTAAGTGAATCACCCAAGGTTTATCGAACTCGAGGAGGTAGAGGTCAAAGATATCCCTCTCAAGCAACCCTGCAATTACGATACAAGAAGTATCTTGTGTCCCCAACACACCTAATACACTTGTCAGATGTATAGGTGCACTAGTTCGGCGAAGAGATAGTGAAATACAAGTGATATGGATGTATATGAGCGGTAATAAGAATCTGAATAAAATATGGCAGCGAGTAAACATGCAACAGAACAGTAAGTAAACGGAGATTCGATGTTCAGAAATAAGGCCTAGGGATCATACTTTCACTAGTGGACACTCTCAACAATGATCACATAATAAAACTACTCTACACTCTCTTGTTGGATAACAAACACCATTCATTGTGTAGGGCTACAAGAGCTCCCTCAAGCCGGAGTTAACAAGCTCCACAACATCCAGAGTTCATATTTAAGTAACCTTTAGAGTGCATGATAGACCATTGCAATTTAGACCGAGTACTAACATAGCATGCACACCGTCACCGTCAGGCTATGAAAGGGGGAATAGATCGCATCAATACTATCATAGTAATAGTTAACTCCATAATCTACAAGAGATTACAATCATAACCTATGCCAAGTACTACATGATGCACACACTCGTCAACATTACATCATGGAGGAGGAATAGAGTACTTTAATAACATCACTAGAGTAGCACATAGATGATATTCAACTAGATCACAAAGAGAGAGATGAACCACATAGCTACGGTAGAGCCCTCAGCCTCGGAGGAGAACTACTCCCTCCTCATCATAGGAGACAGCAGCATCGATGAAGATGGCGGTGGTGTCGATAAAGATGCCTTCCGGGGGCAATTCCCCGTCCCGGCGGCGTGCCGAAATAGAGACTTCTGTCCCCCGAATCTTGGCTTCGCGATGGCGGCGGCTCTGGAACTTTTCTCGTATTGTGGCTTATCCGTGTCGAAGTTTTAGGTCACGAAGGCTTAAATAGGCGAAGAGGCGGAGTCGGAAGGGCCCTGGGGGACCCACACCATAGGGGGGCGCCCCCCCCCCCTTGGCCGCGCCGCCTTGTGGGGTGGGCCCCCCTGGCTCCTCTCTGGCCCCTCTTCGTTGCTGTGGAAGCTTCCGGGAAAAATAAGATATTGGGCGTTGATTTTGTCCGATTCCGAGAATATTTCCTTTGTAGGATTTCTGAAACCAAAAACAGCAGAAAATAGCAACTGGCTCTTCGGCATCTCGTTAATAGGTTAGTGCCGGAAAATGCGTCAAAACGATATAAAGTGTGAACAAAACATGTAGGTATTGTCATAAAACTAGCATGGAACATTAGAAATTATAGATACGTTGGAGACGTATCAATGGACATAAAGGTACCTCCAGCAGCTGAATCCAATAGGTTTCGCGAAGAAAAATTCAATCCTGCATAGAAGGTTTGGATGATCATCCAAGTAGTTAGTCCATGGGTAGGGCAATTCTTCACCAAAGATTTCATTCTCTCCCATGCTTGAGCAACATTTTTATTATCTAATTGCTTAAAATTCATTATGCTACTTCTCAAAGATATAATTTTAGCGGGAGGATAATATCTACCAATAAAAGCATCCTTACATTTAGTCCATGAATCAATACTATTCTTAGGAAAAGATAGCAACCAATCTTTAGCTCTTCCTCTTAAGGAGGAAACAATTTTAATTTTATAATGTCACCATCTACATCCTTATACTTTTGCATTTCACAAAGTTCAACAAAATTATTAAGATGGGCAGCAGAATCATCAGAACTAACACCAGAAAATTGCTCTCTCATAACAAGATTTAGTAAAGCAGGTTTAATTTCAAAGAATTCTACTGTAGTAGCAGGTGGAGCAATAGGTGTGCATAGGAAATCATTATTATTTGTGCTAGTGAAGTCACACAACTTAGTATTTTCAGGGGTATTCATTTTAACAGTAGTAAATAAAGCAAACTAAATAAAGTAAATGCAAGTAACTAATTTTTTGTGTTTTTAATATGGAGAACAAGACAGTAAATAAAGTAAAACTAGCAACTAATTTTTTTGTGTTTCGATATAGAGAACAAACAAAGCAGTAAATAAAGTAAAGTAAAGCAAGACAAAAACAAAGTAAACAGATTGGATGTGGGAGACTCCCCTTGCAGCGTGTCTTGATCTCCCCGAGCAACGGCGCCAGAAAACTGTCTTGATGGCGTGTAAGACACACGTCCGTTGGGAACCCCAAGAGGAAGGTGTGATGTGTACAGCGATAAGTTTTCCCTCAATAAGAAACCAAGGTTATCGAACCAGTAGGAGTCAAGGAACACGTGAAGGTTGTTGGTGGCGGAGTGTAGTGCGGCGCAACACCAGGGATTCCGGCGCCAACGTGGAACCTGTACAACACAATCGAAGTACTTTGCCCCAATGTAACAGTGAGGTTGTCAATCTCACCGGCTTGCTGTAAACAAAGGATTAGAGGTATAGTGTGGAAGATAATGTTTGTTTGCGAAGAACAGTAAAGAACAAGTATTGCAGTAGATTGTATTTCAGATGTAAAGAATGGACCGGGGTCCACAGTTCACTAGTGGTGTCTCTCCCATAAGATAAATGGCATGTTGGGTGAACAAATTACAGTTGGGCAATTGACAAATAAAGAAGGCATAAAGATGCGTGCAGTTGACACACGTCCGTTGGGAACCCCCAGAGGAAGGTGTGATGCGTACAGTAGCAAGTTTTCCCTCAGTAAGAAACCAAGGTTTATCGAACCAGTAGGAGCCAAGAAGCACGTTGAAGGTTGATGGCGGCGGAGTGTAGTGCGGCGCAACACTGGGATTCCGGCGCCAACGTGGAACCCGCACAACACAATCAAAGCACTTTGCCCCAACGTAAGAGTGAGGTTGTCAATCTCACCGACTTGCTTGTAAACAAAGGATTAAACGTATTGTGTGGAAGATGATGATTGTTTGCGAAGAACGAGTAAAGAACAATTGCGATAGATTGTATTTCAGATGTAAAGAATTGGACCGGGGTCCACGGTTCACTAGTGGTGTCTCTCCCATAAGATAAACAACATGTTGGGTGAACAAATTACGGTTGGGCAATTGACAAATAAAGAAGGCATAACAATGCACATACATATATCATGATGAGTACTATGAGATTTAATC
Organism: Lolium rigidum; assembly: GCF_022539505.1. Taxonomy (NCBI): domain Eukaryota; kingdom Viridiplantae; phylum Streptophyta; class Magnoliopsida; order Poales; family Poaceae; genus Lolium; species Lolium rigidum. The sequence goes on along the minus strand of NC_061514.1, from coordinate 15,175 downwards.
AGGGCATTACGACAAAGTACATAGACCGCTATCCGAGCATGCATCTATGCCTAAAAGTCCACCTTCAGGTTATCATCCGAACCCCCTCCAGTATTAAGTTGCAAACAACAGAAAATTGCATTAAGTATGGTGCGTAATGTAATCAACACAAATATCCTTAGACAAAGCATCGATGTTTTATCCCTAGTGGAAACAGAACATCCACAACCTTAGAACTTTCATCATCGTCCCAAATTTAATGGAGGCATGAACCCACTATCGAGCATAAATACTCCCTCTTGGAGTCACAAGTATCAACTTGGCGAGCCTCTACTAGCAACGGAGAGCATGCAAGAACATAAACAACATATATGATAGATTGATAATCAACTTGACATAGTATTCAATATTCATCGGATCCCAACAAACACAACATGTAGCATTACAAATAGACGAAGCTTCCAGAAGTCCGAAGAGGAAACGAAGTGGGGCCACGAGGTGGCCACACAACAGAGGCGGCGCGGCCCAAGCCCCGGCCGCGCCGGCCCTACCGTGTGGGCCCCTCGTGACTCCCCTTGTCCTGCCCTTCCGCCTACTTAAGGTCTTCGTCGCGAAACCCCAAGTACCAAGAGCCACGATACGGAAAACCTTCCAGAGACGCCGCCGCCGCCAATCCCATCTCGGGGGATTCAGGAGATCGCCTCCGGCACCCCGCCGGAGAGGGGAATCATCTCCCGGAGGTCTCTTCATCGCCATGATCGCCTCCGGATCGATGTGTGAGTAGTTCACCCCTGGACTATGGGTCCATAGCAGTAGCTAGATGGTTGTCTTCTCCTCATTGTGCTATCATGTTAGATCTTGTGAGCTGCCTATCATGATCAAGATCATCTATCTGTAATTCTTCATGTTGTGTTTGTTGGGATCCGATGAATATTGAATACTATGTCAAGTTGATTATCAATCTATCATATATGTTATTTATGTTCTTGCATGCTCTCCGTTGCTAGTAGAGGCTCTGGCCAAGTTGATACTTGTGACTCCAAGAGGGGGTATTTATGCTCGATAGTGGGTTGATGCCTCCATTAAATCTGGGACAGTGACAGAAAGTTCTAAGGTTGTGGATGTGTTGTTGCCACTAGGGATAAAACATCGATGCTTTGTCTAAGGATATTTGTGTTGATTACATTACGCACCATACTTAATGCAATTGTCTGTTGTTTACAACTTAATGCCTGGAAGGGGTTCGGATGATAACTCTGAAGGTGGACTTTTTAGGCATAGATGCATGCTTGGATAGCGGTCTATGTACTTTGTCGTAATGCCCTGATTAAATCTCATAGTACTCATCATGATATATGTATGTGCATTGTTATGCCTTCTTTATTTGTCAATTGCCCAACTGTAATTTGTTCACCCAACATCTCGCTTATCTTATGGGAGAGACACCACTAGTGAACCGTGGACCCCGGTCCTATTCTTTACATCCGAAATACAATCTGCCTGCAATTGTTCTTTACTTTTCTTCGCAAACAATCATCATCTTCCACACAATACGTTTAATCCTTTGTTTACAGCAAGCCGGTGAGATTGACAACCTCACCTGTCACGTTGGGGCAAAGTTACTGTGATTGTGTTGTGCGAGGTTCACGTTGGCGCCGGAATCCCTGGTGTTGCGCCGCACTACACTCCGCCGCCATCAACCTTCAACGTGCTTCTTGGCTCCTACTGGTTCGATAAACCTTGGTTTCTTTCTAAGGGAAAACTTGCTGCTGTACGCATCACACCTTCCTCTTGGGGTTCCCAACGGACGTGTGTTAACCGCACGCATCGGCAGCTCACAAGATCTAACATGATAGAACAATGAGGAGAAGACAACCATCTAGCTACGCTATGGACCCATAGTCCAGGGGTGGACTACTCACACATCGATCCGGAGGCGATCATGGCGATGAAGAGACCTCCCGGGAGATGATTCCCCTCTCGAGCGAGGGTGCGGAGGCGATCTCTTGAATCCCCCGAGATGGGATTGGCGGCGGCGTCGTCTGCGGAAGGTTTTCCGTATCGTGGCTCTCGGTGCGGGGGTTTTGCGACGAAGGCTTTAAGTAGGCGGAAGGGCAGGTCGGAGAGGCGTCACGGGGGCCCCACACGCTAGGGCCACGCGGGCCCCCTTAGGCCGCGCCGCCCTAGTGTGGCGGCGCCCGTGGCCCCACTTCGTATCTCCTCCGGTCTTCCGGAAGCTTCGTGGAAAAATAGGCCCCCGGGCGTTGATTTCGTCCAATTCCGAGAATATTTCCTTACTAGGATTTCGAAACCAAAAACAATGCGAAAACAACAAGCGGCTCTTCGGCATCTCGTCAATAGGTTAGTGCCGGAAAATGCATAATATTGACATACAATGTGTATAAAACATGTGAGTATCATCATAAAAGTAGCATGGAACATAAGAAATTATAGATACGTTTGAGACGTATCAAGCATCTCCAAGCTTAGTTCCTACTCGCCCTCGAGTAGGTAAACGATAACAAAGATAATTTCTGAAGTGACATGTTATCATAATCTTGATCATACTATTGTAAAGCATATGAGATGAATGCAGCGATTCGAAGCAATGATGAAGATAATGAGTAAACAAATGAATCATATAGCAAAGACTTTTCATGAATAATACTTTCAAGACAAGCATCAATAAGACTTGCATAAGAGTTACTCATAAAGCAATAAATTCAAAGTAAAGGCATTGAAGCAACACAAAGGAAGATATAAGTTTCAGCGGATTGCTTTCAACTTCAACATGTATATCTCATGGATAATTGTCAACACAAAGTAATATAACAAGTGCAATGGGTAAACATGTAAGAATCAATGCACACGGTTGACACAAGTGTTTGCTTCTAAGATAGAAATAAGTAGGTAAAGCTGACTCAACAATAAAGTAGAAGATATGCCCTTCGTAGAGGGAAGCATGGATTACTATATTTGTGCTAGAGCTTTTCATTTTGAAAACAAGAAACAATTTTGTCAATGGTAGTAATAAAGCATATGTGTTATGTATAAGATATCCTATAAGTTGCAAGCCTCATGCATAGTATACCAATAGTGCTCGCACCTTGTCCTAATTAAGCTTGGATTAACATGGATTATCATTGCATAGCATATGTTTCAACCAAGTGTCACAAAGGGTACCTCTATGCCGCTTGTACAAGGTCTAAGGAGAAAGCTCACATTGGATTTCTCGCTTTTGGTTATTCTCAACTTAGACATCCATACCGGGACAACATAGACAACAAATAATGGACTCCTCTTTAATGCATAGGCATTCAACAACAGATAAAATTCTCGTAAGAGATTGAGGATTAATTTTCCAAACTGAAACTTCCACCATGAATCATGGCTTTAGTTAGCGGCCCAATGTTCTTCTCTAACAATATGCATACTCAAACCATATGATCATGAAAATCGCCCTTACTTCGGACAAGACGAACATGCATAGCAACTCACATGATATTCAACAAAGGTAAAAGTTGATGGCGTCCCCGAAACATGGTTACCGCTCAACAAGCAACTTATTAAGAAATAAGACACATAAGTACATATTCTTCACCACAATAGTTTTTAAGGCTATTTTTCCCATGAGCTATATATTGCAAAGACAAAGGATAGAAATTTTAAAGGTAGAACTCAAGTAATTTACTTTGGAATGGCGCAGAAATACCATGTGGTAGGTAGCTATGGTGGACACAAATGACATAGTGTTTGGCTCAAGGATTTGGATGCATGAGAAGAATTCCTCTCAATACAAGGCTAGGCTAGCAAGGTTGTTTGAAGCAAACTCAAGTATAAAAGGTGCAGCAAAGCTCACATATGAACATATTGTAAGTATTATAAGACTTTACATTGTCTCCTTGTTGTTCAAACACCTTAACCGAGAAAATATCTAGACTCTAGAGATCAGTCATGCAAACCAAATTTTAACAAGCTCTATGTAGTTCTTCATTAATGGGTACAAGGTACATGATGCAAGAGCTTAAACATGATCTATATGAGCACAACAATGGCCAAGTATCTCATTATTCAAGACATTATACCATTTACCACATGCGGCATTTTCCGTTTCCAACCATATAACAATGAATGAAATAGTTCAACCTTCGCAATGAACATTAAGAATAAAGCTAAGAACATATGTGTTCATACGAAACATCGGAGCGTGTCTCTCTCCCAAACAAAGAATGCTAGGATCAATTTTATTCAAACAAAAACAAAAACAAAAACAAACAAGACGCTCCAAGCAAAGCACATAAGATGTGACGGAATAAAAATATAGTTTCACTAGAGGTGACCGATATGTTGTTGATG